>NW_024821357.1:0-1816 GCF_019175285.1 Sceloporus undulatus | reverse complement strand
CAGAGAATAGGCTTCTGAACAGTTCCTGAAAATCTGCTCCTGTGGGAAAGATGTGGGACAGAATGGAGACTTTCGGAGGTATCGGTGGTGCTCCGGTGTGCAGTAATATGGGAAACTACTCCATTCCTTTCCCATCATGGCCCCTTCTGTTCCG
The DNA here is from genome assembly GCF_019175285.1 of Sceloporus undulatus. NCBI lineage: Eukaryota > Metazoa > Chordata > Lepidosauria > Squamata > Phrynosomatidae > Sceloporus > Sceloporus undulatus. The sequence continues at coordinate 1,662 of NW_024821357.1, read as the reverse complement.
TTCTAAAAACGTTCCCCAGGGCCCTTGCATTAAACTTACTTGGTCTATGGAAGGTTAAAGGCATTGTTACAGAACCAGTTCCCCTGACCTGGTGTTGATCATACTAATGTTTTTCAGCTGCAGGGAATGAGGCTGAAACTCAGTGAGGTTTAAAAATAAACCATGGAGATTACCATGCCTTGAACTAAAGCAAGAAGAGAGCAACATGGATTGCTGATGTAGTTTAAATCAGGTAATTACGGCAAACACAGGAAGACAGAGACAGTGCATTAATGGATAAATGAAAAGAACGAGACACCCACGTGTTGCACATCTATATATTTCTTAGTCATTCAACTCACCTTGTCACTGTAAGCAAAAAGATTTACAAACTAAATCACATGTTACTCATTACGAAATGGCAGCAGACCAAAATGAAGGCAGCCCAAACAGGATAAAAGCACTTGGGCTCCGATGGTCGCCCAACAGCTTCTCCGGACTTCGCTCCTGCCTGTCCTCCCTGTTCTTTTCAGAAGTGAGTATGCCTTCCTTTACTACAGAAAAGCTTTCAATGGGGTGCAATCTCTGTTTGAACAAGTTTGCAATGCTGGGGAGGGCTCCCTACTACAGAGAGGGTTTGTATTTGAATGGTTGAGGACTAGGTTTGGATGCAGAAGAGCCCACTTTCCAACACTGGGACCTCCAGGTGGGTCATCTTTTTAAAGGTTTTTTTCATGGTTTTGAAACACTAATATTAAAACATAGCAGCTTTTAAAAAACATTTTAAAAGGTTTAAAAGTATATTTAAAAGTTTTAATATACTTTATCATCCTTTTTTTTTGAGATGGTTTTGTTTCATTCATAGCATAAACTGCCTTGTTCCCAAGTTGGTAGCAAGGCGTGATTTTGTTGTTTAAAATTACCTCTGTGTAAAATTTCATTACAATTACTATTTTATTGAATATGTAATTCTAGCTTTCTCCTCACAAAATAGATTACAAATATTGAAAGAGATATCATGGAAAATCATACATTGGTTTTAAAAATGTGAGAAGAAATCACTGCAAGTTTGCAGAGTTAAATGTAAAATATTATTCAACTTCATGGACTGGAAATGCATAGAATTAGAGACAACTGGAAATAGAAAAGAGAACAGCAACTGGATGCTATGGGCATCCTAAAAAAAGAGTAGGACAGCAATGATGTACCAGAGTTATCAGTTGCATTTTGGAAACGTGTCGAGTTCAACCAGAAGAAGGAAGTCCCAGGAGAAGGTCCGATGTGAAGGACATCAAAAGCTTCCCTGATGTTTAATCCAGTTGGCTCTCCTTCATTCCTCTGTTGACTGTGTCCAGGAATGACGTTGAGGTTGCGTTGTTCATGGTCTCATTGTGTACAGATCTCTCCCCATCTCTCTCTCTTGCTTCTTTCAGATTCTGCCCCATCACCGAGACATGTCTTTCCTTCTGCCATCCAGTACTATGCCACTTTCTGCATTCATCCCAAGGTTTAACGCTGGATCCTTCAGCCTTGGTGGCGGCAGCAACGGAAGATTCCTAGCAGGTCCTGGCTTTGTTTCGAGTGGAAGAAGCCCAACTTGCACTGAGATGGGTGCACCCCTCAAGCTGTCTGCCAGCTCCCAGGAATAGGAGCCACACTTGGTCTTGCCCCTTTGGAGTTACA
>NW_024821356.1:0-1816 GCF_019175285.1 Sceloporus undulatus | reverse complement strand
CCGGTTAGTCTGCGGGGGAGCCGGAGCCTCCACACGGCGCGGCTCCCGTGCAGGCCGAAAAAGAAGCTCCAAAATGGAGCTTCTTTTGGAGTCGCATTTGCGACGTAGCGAGGTGCCAGGGGCGCACTCGCTACGTCACAAAGGACGTGACGCGTACGGACGCTCAGCGTCCGATACTCAAAGATGACGCCGGCCATGTAGAAGGGCCGGCGCCATCTTGTACATATTGTATACGTACTAGGGTTAGGGGGGTGCGGAAGCACCGCCCCTTCCTAACCCTAGTACGTATACAATACGTACTATATGGCGGTTTGTATCCCGCCTCAGTACAGAATGTACTAAATCTTATGATGCTATTGTTTCTACTAAAAGGTTATTGTGGTGATACTGGTTGGTCTAAACAGTGCGGGAAATGAAGAAAGACAACGATTTGTTAGGAATAAGTCTAGACCAGATAACTCAGTCGGTACGAATGACCAATAGTCCTTGATGCTAGACATGTAAAAATCTCAATACATATTAGGAACCATATCCAGGGAGGGGGGGAGGAGAGATCTAAGGAGGCCCAACATAAAACATACAACTCACTATGTATTGACTACTCATTGTGTTAGAGGTAACAGGAAATGTTTAATACATGGTAATTACCAGTGGACACTGTTGTCATCAAGTGTTACGGTATCACTTCTCCTCAGAATAAAAGAAGCAAGCAAGAAGAGGTAAAATAAATTGAATTACTTCAGCTGTCACCTACAGAAAGCACAATGGACTCAATATATCTTCCCTTTGACTAGAAATAAAAGGGATGGAAGAACATTTTCAACATGTGATTCTGCATTCAGCCAGTTACTTGATCTCAGGCAAACTTCCAAGATAAGCTGATTGAAATTGCAATTGATAAAAGTATTAAAACCCTTTCCCATATTGATTAAACATATCCATAGTTGGATTGTGATGGTCAAATGAATATTAAAAGTTGTGTAATTTTAATAAACTTTGCAGTCTGATTTCATTTTAGCCACAGATCCACTAACCACATACTCCTGTATTTACATACCAATATATTCTACAGTGTTCAGTGGGATTTACTTACATTTCAGTGTATATAGGGTTGCAAGTTTAAAGTGCAGACCTATCCAAGACCTGGTGTGGTGTAGTGGTTTAAATGTTAGAATAGGACTTTGGAACATGAATGTTTGAATTTTCACTCAGCCACAGAAACTCACCTTGGGCAAGTCACACTCTCTCACAGGATGGCAAGGACAAACATTCTCTGAATAAATCAATAAGGCTTACTGGACTAGATGGTCCATGGGCTTTCTTTTCAGTAAGGTTTTTGACAGGGTCTGTCATGATATCCTTGCAGTCAAGCTAGTAAAATATGGATGTGACAATGTGACTGTTAGGTGAATTTTATTGACTGGCTGAGGGATCAAACCAAAAGCTTCAACTTCCTCCTGGAGAGAAATGACTAATGTGGATCTGTCCTGGGACTCCTGTCATTCAACATCTTTATAAATGACTTGGATGACAAAAATGAAGGTATATCTATCAAATTTGCAGATAACAAATACTCCACAGAACCAGAATTCAAAATGACCATAACAGATTGAATAGCTAGGACCTAACTAACAAAATGAATGCTGAGTGACACTTGGCTTTCTAACAAACATGAATCAACAGGTTGATAGGATCACCGAAAAAGACATGCATATGGAGTTCAAATAAAGGAAAATAGTAGTACCATTCAATTCTGCTTTCTTTAGACTTTGCCTGTAATACTGTCTCCAGTTCTGGGCACCACAATCAAGGAGGA
>NW_024821355.1:0-1816 GCF_019175285.1 Sceloporus undulatus | reverse complement strand
TGAATGTAGCTGAATGTAGGTCTTGACTTGTTTCTCTGATACATGTCCAACAGTCCAGTCCAGTCTTCCACAAAACAAACAAACAAACAAGCTTCATTTATATATTGCTTCATACCACCTAAGCAGTGTCTAAGCGGTTTACAACTGTAAGCTAATTGCCCCCAACAATCTGGGGAATCATTTTAGCCACCTCCTCGGAAGGATGCAAGCCTGAGTTGAGCTTCAGCCCTTTTGCTGGTCTTGAACTCGCAACTTTATGGTTTATGGGTGAGTGCCTGCAGTACAGGCATTTAACCATGTACCATCAGGGCTCCTGGAGTTGGGCTGAACTACAACTCCCATCACCCTCAGTCAGCATGGGCTGGAAATGGCAGAGGTTACAGTCCAACAGATCAGCAGGAGATGAGATGGGACAGGATTGTTGCACCTTTACGCAGCCTTCCACAGTTTGCTTCTTTCTGTGGGACTGCTGAAGGAGAATTAGCAATTCCTTTTGCACTTTGTGCACTTGAACAAAAATGTGAGTTAGACTTTCCTTTTTTTTCTTTTAAGAAAACCCTGAGGCTCAAAATATTCTTACACAGAGAAATATCACAAAGGGTGGGATAGGGATAGGCAGCCGGACAGGGGAAGTGACTGATTCATTAATCTTTGATGGGAGAAGGAACAGAACCTCTCCAGATGACCAGAATGGTTGGGTTGCATCATGGGTCTTGTCTAGAGGTCCACTTTTTCACTGATGGACATCCAGCTGGCCATGGAGATGGCACAATACTAGAAAATAATGCAGTACTAGAAAACCTCATAAGCCACCTTGGGTCCCATTTTCAGAGAAAGGTGGGATGTAAGTGCAATAAATAAATAAATAAATAAATAAATAAATTTGTTGTGCTTTCCAATTCTCTCTGTCTTTCCTTCCAGACTTCCCTAAAACATTGGGGCTCTCAGAAACAGCATGGTGTTCCAGAGGAGGTCTGTCTCACTTTTCCTCTGCCTTCTGGTCACTGTTGGTCTGCATCTGTCAAGAGCCCAGCATTTGTCTCATGGCTGGAACCCCGGAGGCAAGAGAGACTTAGAATCGCCACCAGCAGCAGAGGTACCCTGGGTTTGCTCTTTACATTGATATCATTGGTTTAAAGCAGGGCTTGGGAATAGTAAGCCTTGGGGTTCCCAGTCCAGTCCTTTGGGCTTCATCAGATGGCTACACATCCTTAACCACGACAGCTAAGCATGGTTACCCACGTTTTGCATGATGTTTCTTCCCCATCCCCAGAGGTGGTGGCAGTGGTGGATGCTATCATTTCCCTCCTCCTCCTTTCCCTATTAATCTAGGTATCTGAAAACATCAAACTTTGTGCTGGAGAAGACTGCACTTACGTGAAGATCCCAAGAGACAAATAGTGAAGACCCTCCTGGTAAGCAATGGGGAGCCATCGCTCTGGATCTTCCCATCTTTGGGTATGTTGCCATTCAGCTGGGCTCAGGGAAGGCAACTGATGCCAGTTCAAACATGGGGGACATTGTAGATAGCTGGGAACCACTACAGGGGTGTAGCTATGCAGTGTGTGTGACTGAGGCCAATGGCATCCCAAATAACAATTCTGCCCCCGTTATTTTCCCCCCATCAGTTCCCCAATTTCTGCCATTACGGTAACTTAAACATCCGCTAAGCATTTAGAAACACAGTTTAGGCATCAAAAGAAAAGGGAGAGCCAAAGTGACCGAGAGAAACACAGACACAGCCAAGAGTTCTAGCTGTGAATGGTTTTCAATGACCCACTTCCTCCAGTGCAAGAAATTTGGGGACTGAAGGGAA
>NW_024821354.1:1181-1816 GCF_019175285.1 Sceloporus undulatus | reverse complement strand
TGGTCTGGAAACCATGCTCTCTGAGGAATGACTTAGGGAGCTGGGTACGTTTAGCTTAGAGAAGAGAAGGTTAAGAGTGGATATGACAGCCCTGTTCAAATATTTGAAGAGATGTCATATTCAAGATAGAGCAGGCTTGCTTTCTGCTACTCCAGAGAAAAGGACACAGAACAATGGACGCAAGTGTTAGGAAGGATCGAATCAGGGGAATTTAATTAGCTCAAATTTACAAGAGGCGTGTCCTAACAACGCACGCAGCGGATTGGGTCCCTATGTGTATACCAGAGGTCATATAGTCCAACCCCAAGAAACAGAGACTGCAATGTCAATGAGTTGCAATTAAAATATAAACATTTATTAAAGCCACACAACCAAAAAGGGATCACACACGCACATGCACATTCAATGCTAAAGCAAGGGAGGGGAAGAGTTGGGGGTAAAGGAGAAAGGATAGAGGCACCATTGAAATATTTACCTTAGGAGTCTTCTCCAAGCGACAGATGTGAGGGATGTTGGTAAGTGAACACGGCAGCGGGGAACAGAAAGCAAGCGGCAACCGCGATGGCTAAGAGCTAAGTTCCAGCGGGCTAAGCTAACAAGAGGCCCGAAAGAGACAGTGGGCTTTGGCTTGCCCA
>NW_024821354.1:528-1081 GCF_019175285.1 Sceloporus undulatus | reverse complement strand
AGAGAGCTCCGGAGCGATTGCTCGACAGAGTTGAGGTTTGGAACTGTAGCTCACAAAGCCCAAAGGAGGGCTGGAATCTGGGTCTTATTGATACTGCGAAACGTATCCTCAGGCTATAGCTACCTGCAGAACAAAGGTCTTCATGGCTATCTATTGACTAAGACTAAAGTTAAACAATGGATACACAAAAGGGTCTGCCACTTCTTTGGGAGAAGACCACTATGTAGATGGCTGGGTACTTAATACCATCAATAGGTGAGGCAAACTTCCTTTGTCCTCATTCAGGTTGCCTGCGACAATGGCAACTCCCAAAACTGGTTTTAAAGGTTTAAATCTACCTTTCTGCTTTAGCCATGGCCTGCTAGGCTTGTCTGGCTACGTGGTCAGCTCGCTTTTGCGATAATGGCGGCTGTGATGGGGTCAGTCAGGGGTCATGATTTTTGATCGCTTGGTACCCAAAATTTATATAAATCCAAACTCGTTCACACAAGCCACAGGAAAAAAGGTTCCACCAAAATATTAGGAGGAACTTCCTGACAATAAGAGCTATTCA
>NW_024821354.1:0-428 GCF_019175285.1 Sceloporus undulatus | reverse complement strand
CAGCTCGCTTTTGGGATAATGGCGGCTGTGATGGGGTCAGTCAGGGGTCATGATTTTTGATCGCTTGGTACCCAAAATTTATATAAATCCAAACTCGTTCACACAAGCCACAGGAAAAAAGGTTCCACCAAAATATTAGGAGGAACTTCCTGACAATAAGAGCTATTCAACAGTGGAATATACTCCATCAGAGCATGGTGGCATCGCATTATGGTTATTATTATTATTATTATTACTATTAATTTCAAATTAATGGACATGGAACAATGGATGCAAGCCACTTAAACCTTAGGAGGAACTTCCTGATAGTAAGAGCTCTTCAAAAGTGGAATATACTCCCTCAGAGTTTGGTGGAGTCTCTTTCTTTGGAGGTCTTTAAACAGAGGCTGGATGGCCATCTCTTGGGGGTGCTTTGAATGTCTATTCCT
>NW_024821353.1:0-1816 GCF_019175285.1 Sceloporus undulatus | reverse complement strand
AGCTATTAAAATTTCCCTATTGTATATTGCTTTGTGGGTGCAATCTCAGTAACCTAGCAATTTAGATAACAACAGCTGTGTATCTAGGGTGAAGTGGAAGTTCTAGCAACATCCTTTAACAATGGAATCATCAGATGTTCTTTCATTTCAAGAAATGCTATATCAACTCAGCCAAGAGATGCTGGCAATTTGTACTACATATTTTTGGCTTTTGGACCATCGTCATCTGGTGAGTTCATCTTAGAACAGGAGTGGGGAACCTTGGGCATCTGAATGTTTTTAACAATTACCTTCATCTTTTGCCATCTTTTGTTTTTGCCTGAGTTTTGTTTTTGCAAGATTCTGCCCCCTCCTCTGCCTCCTGCTGAGTTAATTGAGTGCAGATTCCTTTTCCACTTTGAACTGTCTGCAGCAAATGAAGTAACCTGAGGACAAAAGGGGGACAGTGGGGAGAGGAGAGAGAACTGGGATATTTTAAAAGCAGCCCCAAAAGTAGAATGACTAAGGATTAATCAAGACTGTTCCTGCCAAATCAGTATAGTCGGAAGGTATGGTATCAGCACCAAACATGCCTGTGAAAATGGTGTGACTGAGATCATGTAGGAATCTTATCAAGCCAGGCATACTCATGTAGGGAGATAGGGCCTTTCAAACAGGCTGGACCCAAGCCATACAGGGCTGTGGAGGTAATAATCAGCACTTTGAAGTGTGCCTACAAGCAGATCTGTAGCCGGCAAAGCTTTTGCAACACAGGATTTACATTTTTCCTTTAACTGGGCCCATTCAACAGTCTGGCTGCAGCATTTTGGATCCACTGAAGTTTATGAACAGTTTCCAAAGGCGTCATTATGTGTATTATGGTGATCTGCAGGACCTTGTGTGGCTGGTGCGCTTGTTTTAATTGTGCGAAGGTACTCCTGGCCACTGCAGAAACCTAGGCCTCCAGCCTGACAGCTAAATCCAGAAGTACCCAAACTGTGAAACTGCATCTTTAGGCATCTAGCACAGGATGTTTCAGATTTCTTTTCTCATGCATTAAGTCTCCTATTGTTGGAAGGCACTGTTTTAATAACAACTTAGTCTTGTTTTTTTTAAATATTTATCTTTCAAGGTCAGATACTGAAGCATACCAGGAGACCTTTCATCACTGATCAGAAGGTGAACATTTCAAGCTTCCAATCACTAGGGGGCACTGCTTCTACACCTTTGATTATTAAGGCTCATGGTAAGTCACCAACTATGAGTTGATTCACGCAATTCCATCTTTCCACTTTAGCGTTTGTAGTCTCAGTATGAGAGGCTTGCAAGTTGGCCTTGGTCTCATGAACTGCTTCCACAGATTGAAGTGAGTCCAGATTGTGTGTGAAGACAGACTGTTTTTGGTTCACATGTTCTTCTGTTCCCTTCCATCAAGGATTGTCCTTGATCAGCTACACCAATGTTACACCTATTGATAGTTTACAGTCACAAAGGTTTTGGTGTCCTTTTGAGGGGGCTATTAATTTGAAGTTGAATAAAAATGAAATTGTCCCAGATCCTGCAAGTTAACATTTTTATTTTTCCAAAGCTAATTTTGTAATGTCAAGAACTGGTACCTGAGTTGCTCTTTCCACACACACACCCCTTTTAAATGTTATATATTCAGGGGCAGTCATGTTGGCCACGAAGGAAAATACAACAAAATCCAAAATTCACAAAAGAATGATACTTTTATTGGCCAAGCAAAATGCATAAATTACATCAAGCAAGCTTTCAACGATTCACTGGATTCTTGATCAAGCAAAAAGTGTTAAAAATCATACAGGAGAACAAAAGA
>NW_024821352.1:0-1816 GCF_019175285.1 Sceloporus undulatus | reverse complement strand
TATATATATATATATATATATATATATATATATATATATATATATGGAACTACCAGAGTGGGTATCCACTCATGTAGTGCTGATGTCTAGAAATAAAGTTGAAAAAAAGATTGGTTGAGATACCAAAATATATTGAGTTAGGAGGGGAAAATACAGAGGATAAAAACTGAAGAACTGGAAAAAGATGATATCAATTGCCAATGGTTTTTCCTCAGGCAACTCAAACGAAAGACAAAGATTGATCTTAAAATAGAAGGTATCACAAACATAAAAAATGAATTGGATGGGATTCTATGGTCTGAAAAAAGGGCCACCATCTCCAAAACATATAAATTATGTTTAAAAAGAGAAACAGAGACGGATATAATTAAGGAAAAATTGTTAAAATGGGCACGCAACACTGGCCACCCAATACAACTGGATTGTTGGAAGAGAGCCTGGGCTGAAGACCTAAGATTTACATTGAGTATAGATATTAAAGGAAATTTTTACAAAATGTTCTATCAATGGTGCCTGACCCCAAGCAAATTATCAAAGATGTACAAAAATGGAAGCAGACAATGTTGGAAATGTGGTAACTGTGAAGGTACATTCTTTCATACCTGGTGGACATGCGATGAGACAAAAAAATTCTGGAAAGGAGTACATAAGATAATACAAGAAATTTTTAAAATTAAAAATAAATTTGAGCCAGAACTATTTCTTCTGAACATTATCCAAGAGAAAGATGAAAACATTTAAATTATATACTATATTTAGTAACAGTAGCAAGGATAGTTATCGCTCAAAAATGGGAGTTTATCAGACGCGAGTTTTTGGCGATTTTTCCTGCCTATTGCGCAATGTTAGCGTCACCAACATTGCGCAATAACGTGAAAGCGCGATGTTCTTCCAGACGCCATTCATTTCTATGGGAGCCCGTTGCGCAACTCTCCCGTAGTTTTAGCGTCATTCCTCCCCTTTTTGTGCACTACGGGAAAAAAGGGAAATCAGGCCTTTGTCTCCTGTTACCCTTGCGAATGTGTTGCGAAATGGTTTGGTGCGGTAGGCAGCAACGCAAAGCGACGCAAATGTTACTGATTGCAAAGTTCCCATGATGCTGAGCTGCTTTTTCACCCCATTCTCTTCCGGTGGCCTTCCTTTTTCAGGGCAACCCCGGGGGTGGGGGGGTGGGGGTACGTACAACTAATGTATGCAAGGGATTCCCCCAAGGGCCATTCGATGCAGCCCCTTCTTCAGTCCTGCTGGAACACGTAGGATCCTAGACATTAAAGGGACCCCACAGGGCCTTCCACTCCTGCTCCATACTCTGTCCTGAAGGAATACATAGGAGGCTAGAAATTAAGGGACCCCAAAGGGTCATCCATTCCAGCCCCATTCCTCTGCCCTGCAAGAACACCTAGGAGGCTAGAAATAGAAGGGACCCCAAAGGGTCATCCATTCCAGCCCCTTATTATGTCCTGAGGGAAAATGTTGGAGGCTAGAAATTAAAGGGACTCTAAAAGGTCATCCATTCCAGCCCCGTTCCTCTGCCCTGTAAGAACACCTAGGAGGATAGAAATTGAAGGGACCCCAAAGGCTCATCCATTCCAGCCCCTTATTATGTCCTGAGGGAAAACATTAGAGGCTAGAAATTAAAGGGATCCCAAAGGGTCATCCATTCCAGCCCCGTTCCTCTGCCCTGCAAGAACACCTAGGAGGCTAGAAATTGAAGGAGCCCCAAAGGGCCTTCCACTCCTGCCCTGTACTCTGTCCTGAAGGAATACATAGGAGGCTAGAAACTGGAAGGGGCTTCTCCCCTCTCCCCTCTCTCCCC
>NW_024821351.1:0-1817 GCF_019175285.1 Sceloporus undulatus | reverse complement strand
TTCTGTTCAAGAAAGAAGGAACACAAGAGAAGAGCCTTTTCCTGTTCCTCTCTTCTGTTCAGTAGTTTCAGTCTAGAACAGGCCTGCTGTAAGGGCCAAATTTTTAAAGGCTTATTTGGGCCGCAGATAGGTTTTTAATGGCTCACTTTCCAACTTTTCACTTGAGGGGCGAATGCTGACCCTTCCTCTGCCACCACCTTCCAGCTCCTTTCCAGGGTCAATTGGTTTATAAAAAATATTTATACAGGTTCAGATTGGAGCTTCTCCAGAAAATCCTGGAGGCCCTTCAGCTCCAAGATTTCATGTGTCCCTGCTCTTAGTTGTAGTTTGCGTCTGCATCCCAATTATCTACCCATTGCTTACCAGGATAAGCTTTTTCCATACAAGGCTCTACCATTCAGTCTGTTGTTGTTTTCTTCAGTGACACTCACTACACTGATAGGGACACATTGAAAATAGTGGGACCTTCATTTATACCCATAACTTCACAATGTCCTGATCAGATCTGATTCTCTTTCACAGGTTATAATAGATGTCGAGTTGTGCTTTTCTTGCTATCCAGACATGGTTTTCTAGTAACTCACGAAAAGAACAACCTGGTTCCATTTCAGAAGCTGCAACACTTTGGAGACCAGAGTCTACCTGACCAAACAAAGGATAAGATCCATGAAGAACACCCTCAAATAGGTCGGTTGTCCTCAGTTTTCAGGCCTAGTGTTACTGGCGCACCTACAGTGCCTGATCTGATTCAGTTAATAGTTTGGCATGAACACGATTTCATGCCAGGAGCCTAGAGTGGTTCCTCTAGCTCTGTCACAAACAGATGGCACAGAGAAATCACCTGTTCTGACATTTGCAAAATAGGTTCAAACCTTTTGAATGATGGTTGTTGCTGCCAATCGACAGCGATTGTCTGATTTGGGCCCTGCTGTAGTTCCAAATAATGGTGGATGCCAGTTTAGGGCGACAGAAATCATTTTGTTACTCCCAATAAGCAAAATAAATAAATAAATAAATAATAGGATCAACAATCTCTACTCCACAATATAAACTGGCTTGAGCTATAACCAATAGTGCTTGTTTTCAACCACAACTACTAACAGCTCAATTTGATTCAGATTGACAAGTTAACATGAAAGGTTAATGTGAACCAAAGGACTGACTCAATCCAGGTCACTGATGACAAAACCAACATTTCTAATAACTTGGTTCAAGAAATGATTCAACTTCTTTTCTCACAATCAAAACAAGGCTTTGATAAAATTGTGTCTTGTCTTGGATGCATTTTAACATGCTATAAGAAGATTAGAATATCCCTGTTGATCACTCCATTTACAGTGCAGCTACTTCCTCTGCACTACCAAGCATCACATCCATCTATGATAAATGTAGGACATGACATGGCCTTCATCTTCCACATTTACATGACACCACTGTTGGGTGGCCTTGAATCAAAGAGGCTTCCTCTGGAAGACACATCTTGTGGCTCTCACATAAGTGACATGCCTCAGTTCACCCACCCGTTGGTCGGGGAGCTTTGGTAAGTCCCATGTTATAGGATGCTTCCACCTCCATCGCTGGAAAAAGAACACTGGGTCTTACCTGTGAGATATTCATTTTCAGTGATGGAGGTGGGAATATCCTCCTCACCCAGAACTGAGGAGGATGTTTCCCTTGGCTCTGCTGCAAGGCTGGTTGATAGCTTCTATTGATAATACTTATATTTGCATTGAATGCTCTCTGAGTTTGTTTTCTATCCTCAGCTATAATATTGACTGAGGGATGGAGGGGTTGCTACTTCTGGTGGCATCGACTCC
>NW_024821350.1:0-1817 GCF_019175285.1 Sceloporus undulatus | reverse complement strand
CTTCTCTGTTAGAGAGTTCTGGTGCCACAACAAACCAAAAAAAAAAAAAAAAAACAACCCCAGAATCCCATAATATGAAGCCATTACAGTTAAAGCAGTGTTAAACTGGGTTATTTCTGCAGTGGTGAAGCAGCCCCTGTTGCACTAGTATATGAGTGCAGTCCATAACAGATGTTCTGCATCAAACAATTTACATCTCACTTATTTCAGAGGGGGGGAAAGCATATTCTTATTCTTGAAATGAAAGGAGTTTAAAACTACTTAATTTAAGCTCAGTCATGATCGTGATTACAATTTTGATATTAGTTTAATTTACTGGAGAAATTGGCATTACATCACTTTCTTATTATATATCCTTTTACTATAACAATTGCCATTATAACTGTAGATAGGCAAAAGTAATAATTTCTATATATGTGCTAAAACCATATTGGTGTCACTTTGCAAATGTATCTGACTGAAAGAAAATATACTGCAGAGGGGTCAATTGTACTTGTAGCAACTGGAAACAAATGATTCTTTTTAATTTGCTCTTTCTATATTTATAGCATCTCTGGAAGCTCCCTGAAATGAATTGTTCTATTAAAATAATCATTCAACTCAAAACAAAACAAGATGAGTTAATTTCCTTATTAACATATCTGTAGATATCTGCCTATCATTCACTTGACAAATTGTGCACTGTCAGTTGGGAAATCATATTTGACAGGATGAACTGACAGAGATAAAGGATTACAGAAAATAAGAATTCTTCAAGGCTACAGTATGATGGAACTGACCTAATATCTAACAATAATGCAAGGGCTCCATGGATGAAAATTATGTTAATTTATGCTAGGGAGTTTTCTCCATAATAATGGCCCAGTAGGGGGGAAGCTGCTATGTATAGCAGGCTGCTAAAAGAATGTTCCAATTCCTTTCTGAAATTAAGGTTAAATGATGAGTGAATATACTTCCAAAGACAATAACAGAACACCTGCCTCAGTACTAATTGTTCCAGTGTGAATACACAGCCTAAAACTGTATTGCCTGAATGTTAATGCATAAGAAGATTATCTGATTCAGACAATTTCTGATTTACAGACCTACTATTTTTTTTTGTTCAAATCTCTATCATGAATGAAGATCTAAGTAGGATGTAACCTTCCTTTATTTCTATGTTGTTGTTGTTGTTGTTGTTGTTGTTGTTGTTGTTGTTGTTGTTACTAACTGGATAAGTCAACTTAGGCACCCTGTGGATGAGACTCATGGCACCCTGAGGATGAGACATCTCCAAGATCCTCTTTCTGCCACTGCTCTGTTCAGGTCCTGCAGGCTCAGGCCCATGGTCTCCCTGATTGAATCTAGCCATCTGGCATGTGGTCTTCCTCTCTTTCTGCTATTATTATTATTATTATTATTATTATTATTATTATTGTCCTTTATTTATAAAGTGCTGTAAATTTACACAGCGCTGTACATACAACCTTTTAGTTAGACGGTTCCCTACCCGCAGGCTTACAATCTGCTACCCTCTCCCTTTCCAGCATCATTGTCTTGTCTTTTCTAATGAACGTTACCTTCCCATGATGTGGCCAAAGTACAACAGTCTCAGTTTATTCATTCTGACTTCAGGGAGAGTTCAGGCTTGATCTCTTCTAGAACCCATTTGTTTGTCTTGTTGGACATTATCCTCAGCACTCTTACTCGGCACTATATTTCAAATGAGTTTGATTTTCTTTCTATCAGCTTTCTTCACAACCCAGCTTTCACTTCCATACATGGTGATGGTGAATACAATGATTTGGATAGTCTCACTTTAGTATTTAGAGTTATAT
>NW_024821349.1:0-1817 GCF_019175285.1 Sceloporus undulatus | reverse complement strand
GTGTGGCTTTGGTGCGGCTTTTGGACTCTTAGGACGCATGCATCATTGAAATACCATACCTCCAAAGTGACTCGAAGCAGCTTTATTTTGGCCTGTCTGTAACAGGCCTTGGAAAGATAAAATGTTCGCCATTTATAATTCAAAGGACAAGACATCTTACTGCTTTAGCTATGCATCAATAAACATTTCATATACTTCACATTCAAGAAAAAGTATGTTTGGAAATATGTTCAGGTTATATAAATGTATGGGCTTAGCTCTTGTTCAGATCCTAGGCATTTTCCTTCCACACAATTTTTTTTTTATCCCCCCGTCTCTCTCACACACATCCTCTCTTTGTCTAATAATACTTTCAAACTACTTTTAATTCCTGCTTTTCAAAAACAGAACTGGACTTCAGCTACTTCCTGTGTGGTTCTTCCATTTCTTGGCATCTTTGGCTATCTGTGCAACCCATAGAAAGGAGCCAGAGAAAAAAAATTGGCTTTGGGTCTCCCATGTACCCTAACCCTACACTTTGTTGTTGCTGTGTGCCTTCAAACCATTTCCAAACTATGGCGACTCTAAAGGGACCCTATCACAGGGTTTGGGGAGACCAAAATATATGAAGTAACTGAGGTATGTAATGCTCACAATGGCAGCTACCTCTAACATCGCACTAGGAAGAATTCAAAGATATAGCCATGTTAATCTGTGGGATTGGTATGAAGAGAGATCTTGTAGCACCTTTGAGACTAACTGAAAGAAAGAAATTGGCAGCATGAGCTTTTGTAGACTTCAGTCTACTGATGGATTTCCACTCAATCCGGCAAAACCTGGTGCTTTCCATAGTGGTAGAATTCAAAAGTATAGCCGTACTAGTCTGTGGAATTAATGTGTAGTCAGATCTTGTAGCAACTTTGAGACTAATTGAAAGAAAGAAATTGGCAGCATGAGCTTTCGTAGACTTCAGTCTATGTTAAAACTGGACCCGCACAAAGGATTTGTAATTTGAATTGACATCATCACATACCAATGGCATATATATGTCTGTGCATGGTTTCCACTCCACTAAATTCATCTGAGGAAGTAGAATAAAGTCTATGAAAGCTCATACTGCCAATTTCTTTCTTTCAGTTCATCCCAAAGGTGCTACAGGATCTCTCTACATACTAATCATATTAGGAAGTCAAGAAAATTCTGGTTCTCACTGCCCCAATCACAGAAGAGGGAGGGAACACCTGAACTCACCTCCTCAAACCTACTGGAAAACCATTGGGCAATCAAGCAGGAGCGCCTCTTCCCCAAGAAGAGGTCCAAGATGTGCAGCTAAAGTCCCAATAGCAAGGGATAGTGCAAGCCCCACATGTTGTGAAGGTATAGTAACTACACATCCTAGGACTCTCAAGCAGAAACATTGATAACTTTCAATTGCTTTTCCAACTCCGACGCATCAAAATGGGTCCTAAGGGGAAAACTTTTTCCACCAACGTTTGTGAACATTTTCTTGATTTACAGATCTTCATCTTCTGTTTTATACGCTATGAATTTTAAAAGATAAGCCTGTCACTACAAAAAAGACAGTGCTGAATAATGAGAATGATTAAAGTAACAAGAGTTAAGGCAGCAAGTATGTGTTGAGCATAATGAATATTAATATTCACACCAATACCTTTAGGTTTGTTAATGCAGCTCCTAATACTATACCGTAACTACTGCTTGATTCTAATTCAATCAAGACAAAACAGCAGAAAAACCAAAGGATATTGCTTTGAAAGCAGAGATGGTGTCAAAATAAAACAACAAAAAGACACAGTACCTAGGATTACACTTCTCTA
>NW_024821348.1:0-1817 GCF_019175285.1 Sceloporus undulatus | reverse complement strand
CAGAGGATGGCAATGGCAAACACCCTCTGAAGAAAGTCATCAAGAAACCCCTGTGATAGGTTTGCTTTAGAGTTACCATAAATCTGAAATGACTTGAAGGCACACAACAACAAATATGTAGTAGTAAAACAGTATTGAAGAGACATGATGATTTCATCACAAGTACTGTGATAATTCTGGGGGGAGGCCCCAGTGCCATTCTTGTGAGAAGTGCTGGGTGGTAAGAATAAAAAAGGGGGAAAGTAGGAACAGTAAGTGGGGATGTGTTTATTAATTGCAATGCATGAGAATGGAGAACCCACAAATCTGAAAATAACTGTAGTTTGTGTTGTTTAGTTCAGAATGTTTGTGCTTGTTGTTTAGTTCAGAAAATGAATGTCTCTGGTATGGAATTGTAGCATTGAATTGAATAAAGGTCTCCTAAGTTTTAACTACTGAAGCCTGAATTTTTGAACTGGCTTAAATGCTGAACTTGTCACTAACTTTATGACTACTTCAGCTCATCCCTTGTGTCCCATGATTCTATGTGGAATTGCCTCTCCCTATTGAGGTCAGTCTCAAATTACAGGGTCCAGCAACATGACCTTGATATAAATCAAGATTCGCCTGTATTGAGTCACATCATTTGTCCATATAATAATAATAATATAATAATAATAATGTTTTATTTATATTGTCCCACCTCTCCCAATGGATCGAAGCGGGATTACAGTCAAATTATGCAATCAACAATAATTCTAAAACAATTATTTAAAATCACAATATAAACCATATGCAATCTAAAAACAGTTAATACAATATAAAATCTCATTGACACCCTAGCCCAGAATTGTCAGTGTTGACAATGTTGACTATTTCTGTGAGATTTCAAAGAGGATTCTTTCCAAACTCTACCTGAAGCTTGCACTTGGGGCTTTCTGCATGCAAAACATGTGCTTTCCCTCTATTATTATTTATTTCATTTCTCTGCTGCCTTTGGCCCGTACAGACAGGCCAAAATAAAGCTGCTTCAGGTCACTTTGGTGTATGCTGTTTAAATTATGCATGCATCCTAAGCCAGAAGCTGTGCCAAAGACATGCTCCAGTCCTAACGACTGGAGTACAGCTTTGGTACAGCTTCTGGCCTCTTAAGATGCGAGTGTCATTTAAACAGCATACCTCCAAAGTGACCCAAAGCAGCTTTATTTTGGCTTGTCTGTATGGGCCCTTTCTCCCCAAAAGGGACCCAAGGCAGCTTACCAAAAAAAAAAAAAAAAACCCACTTTAAAAACACATTACAATAAAAACAATTACAAACATCATAGAATCATAGAATCATAGAATCGTAGAGTTGGAAGAGACCACTAGGGCCATCCAGTCCAACCCCCTGCCATGCAAGAAATCCAAATCAAAGCATCCCTGACAGATGGCCATCCAGCCTCCGTTTGAAGACCTCCAAGGAAGGAACCTCTATCACCTTCCGAGGGAGTGCATTCCACTGTCGAACAGCCCTTACTGTCAGGAAGTTCCTCCTAATGTTCAGATGGAATCTCTTTTCCTGTAGCTTCCATCCATTGCTCCGGGTCCTGTTTTCTGGAGCAGCAGAAAACAAGCTTGCTCCCTCTTCAACATGACATCCTTTCAAATATTTAAACAGGGCTACCATATCGCCTCTTAACCTTCTTTTCTCCAGGCTAAACATCCCCAGCTCCCTAAGTCGTTCCTCATAGGGCATGGTTTCCAGACCCTTCACCATTTTTGTCGCCCTCCTTTGGACACGCTCCAGTTTCTCAATGTCCTTTCTGAATTGTGGCGCCCAGAACTGGACACAATATTCT
>NW_024821347.1:0-1817 GCF_019175285.1 Sceloporus undulatus | reverse complement strand
TAAGGTCATATACTCTGGGGGTAGGGTGAGGGGAATAATATTCAGAATATTATTTTCTGGCGTATAAGACTACTTTTTAACCCAGGACAATCTTCTCAAAAGTCAGGGGTCATCTTATACGCCAGGTGTCGTCTTATAGGACGGGTGCTGAAACCTCTGAGCCAGACTGGAGAATCTGCTGTCACCGCATATGGTGGGGGGAGCTCAAAAACGGCTGCAGCCGCATCCTCTCCATATGTGGCAACCGTATGAAAGCAGCAAGGTTGGTGCTGTACAAGTACGGTA
Source organism: Sceloporus undulatus (assembly GCF_019175285.1). Classification (NCBI taxonomy): domain Eukaryota; kingdom Metazoa; phylum Chordata; class Lepidosauria; order Squamata; family Phrynosomatidae; genus Sceloporus; species Sceloporus undulatus. The sequence continues at coordinate 1,532 of NW_024821347.1, read as the reverse complement.
GAAGAAAATCTTGGAGACAGGGAGGGCTGGGCAGGCAGGGAGAGAGAGCTGACCAATCCAAGCAGGCTTTGTATACAAAAAGCTTTCCTGCTAAGTACCTGCATGTCATAAGCATTTGAATTAAAATTACCATATTGAAATCAAATCTGATGGTTTTTTAAATTTTTATTTGGTGCGTTGAAAGAGGGGTAGTCTTACATGGCGAGTATATCCCAAACTCTATATTTTAACTGGAAAAGTTGGGGGTCGTCTTACACGCCCAGTCGTCTTATATGCCGGAAAATACGGTACATTAAAATAGCACTCTTTATGGAGTTACAAGTCAGTTTAGGAACTTAAGTATATTATATATAACATGTGGAGAAACTGGAGCATGTCCAAAGGAGGGCGATTAAAATGGTGAAGGGTCTGGAAACCATGCCCTATGAGGAACGACTTAGGGAGCTGGGGATGTTTAGCTTGGAGAAGAGAAGGTTAAGAGGTGATATGATAGCCCTGTTTAAATACTTAAAGGGATGCCATACTGAGGAGGGAGCTAGCTTGTTTTCTGCTGCTCCAGAGACTAGGACCCGGAACAATGGGAGAGAACAATGAGAGATTCCACCTCAACATTAGGAGGAACTTCCTGACAGTAAGGACTGTTCGACAGTAGAACACACTCCCTCGGAGTGTAGTGGAGTCTCCCTCCTTGGAGGTCTTCAAACAGAGGCTGGATGGCCATCTGTTGGGTATGCTTTGACGGAGATTTCCTGCATGGCAGGGGTTGGACTAGATGGCTCTTGTGGTCTCTCAACTCTATGATTCTATGTAGGAATTGAAACAATAGGATCAGTTACACACTGTGAGATTTTCTAAATTATTCTCCTTGGTTATTTTATTAAAGTTGCCTAGATTTAGCTAATACTAGTAAAAGAGGAAAAAAGAGGTTATTCAGTGGACCCTTGTTATACACTGGGTTTTGGTTCCAAGATCCGTGGATAACAAAATCCATGTATGCTCAAATCCCATTAAATATAATGACATAGCAAAATGGTGTCCCGTATAAAAAATGGAAAATCAAGGACTGATATTTGAAATTTATACTTTTTTAAAATATTTTGAAACTGATTGCTTGAATCAGTGTATAAAAAACTGTGTATAAGAAGGGCCGATTGTACTATCCTAATATACAAATTTACTACTACACATATTTACCACTTCCTTGAAGTAAGGTATTAGCCTCATGTGCATAGAGCAGCACCCAGGCAAAACAAGATTCTCCCTCATTGCCTTGAAGTGTCATAGCTGATTTTAACTGAAAGGTTCGCAGTCTCTGCCTACTCACCTGGTTTTGCCATAGAAAGAGATCACCATAGGACAGACACTTGTTAAATACAGTTGGCCCTTCTTATACATGGATTTTTATACAAGGATTCAAGCATACACGGTTTGAAATTGAGGGGGAGAGACGAGCCCTGGCCTGGCAAGACTAAGAGCCCTCCCCCCGACCACCATCTTGAGGGGGAGAGACAAGGCCTGGCCTGAAAAGACTA
>NW_024821346.1:0-1817 GCF_019175285.1 Sceloporus undulatus | reverse complement strand
TTTTGTATATCAGGATGTTATTTATTGCATGTTGTATGTCTATGTTATAGGTATTTGTACTTTTTTGTTGTTGTAGCTGTAATAGTTATGCAAATGTCTTGGTATGTTTTTTTCATTTTTGTTTGTAAAGGATTGTTTATAAGTAAATTACAAAAGAAAAAAAGTGGTTTCCAACTGGATTATTTCTGTAGTTCAGATACAGCCTCAGTCGGTTATAAAGGATAGAAGAACCCAATTCATACTTTTCTCCTGTTAAAAATGGTTTTGCTTTTTTAAAATAAAAGCAGTTTGCTTTTCTGTCTATTCCTTATTTTTGTTGTTCTTGTTTGTTTGTATGTTTGTTTGTTTCATTCTTGGTAATATGAGTTATTCTGGTCTGTCTCCTTCCTTCTTCCCTGAAAATCTATTAATAAGGAAACTGGGGAGGCTTTTAAAACCTCCCAAAGGAGCTACTTTTGGCCTTTTTTGGAGGACTAGCCTCCTCTTAGAAGCCAAAGCCCAATGTTTGTGAAGAAGAAGAATAAAGCTTGTATTAAAACTATGCTCCCCATTTCTGATCCCTTTTAAAACCCTTGTTCCCCAGAAGGAGCAGAGCTGTGTAATAAGAGAACCCTCTCAGAAAAGAGACACAAAAGACACACAAAGAGACACACTTCCTCCCTTTTGGCCCAAGGAGCCTGGCCTCCTTCTGACTCTGGAGCCTCAGGAGAGAAAGAGAGGCCTCTGTTCAACTTAGGCATCAGAGAAGGTTCTGGAACATTATTCCTCACAGTCACAAGCAGAACAAAATGGCCGCCAGAACACAAAATGGCCGTTGGAACATAAAATGGCTGTCTCTGCCTGAGTGTTTGGCAAATGGCAGTTTGAGGCCTTCATTGAACCCAAAATGGAGGATGAAAGGGCTCCAAAGTCAGAAGGGACCCCAAACAGCATTTCCAAACTTTAACAACACCTAAAATCTTTCCTGATGCTATAATATAGAGACTCACTGAGATACTCTTTATAAATACGTCTTTCCATGTCTCTATAAATAAATAAAATTTAATAATACTAATGCTACTACTAATAACAGTAATAATAAGTTACAACCAGGAGATTTCTCCCTGTGGCTTCTCCCCCAGAGGCCTCTGCGTATGCTCAGGAGCCACTTCTTCTTCTCCTTCTTCTTCCTCTACAGAATCCTCCAGAGGTCTCTCTGCTCCTCCTCCTCCTTAGGCTCTTCCTCTAAGCCTTCCTCTTTCTCCTCCTCCTCCTCCTCAGGCCCTTCCTCTAAGCCTTCCTCCTCATCCTCTTCCTCTAAGCCTTCCTCCTCCTCCAGCCCTTCCTCTAAGCCCTCCTCCTCCTCCACCACCACCACCACCTCAGGACCTTCCTCTAAACCTTCCTCCTCCTCATCTTCGTCTATGCCTTCCTCCTCCTTTTCCTCCCAGACTTTGGGGGGAGAATTGTATGCCTTCAATTCCTTTCTGGGGATCCTAAGGCAACACTGTCACAGGAGTCTCTTTGTAGGTTTTGTTGAAGAGTGTTTACCATTGCCATCCTTTGAGGCTGAGAGAGTGTGCCTTTGGGGCTGGGGGTGTGCTGCATGCCTTGAACCCGTGTCTAGTTACCCTATTCCCAGGGTTTCCTTGCCTTCACGTTTGCCTTCCACTTTGCCCTTTGTCTTCCTCTGAGGCTGAGAGAGTGTGACTTACCCAAGGTCACCCATTTTATATAATGGGACTTGAGCACCTATGGATTTTCTATCCAAACCAAATCCCAGAGGATACCAAGGGCCCATTGTTTTTCCATCTTTTTTTGCAAACAGCAAAGCAGAT
>NW_024821345.1:0-1817 GCF_019175285.1 Sceloporus undulatus | reverse complement strand
TGGCTTTTCAGAAACAAATATGTATCCTGTGATATCAGTACAGCTTTGAAAAAGAGAGAGGGCTTGTTTTAATGTAAAAATCAGTCTCCTTTTGATCTATCAATTTTGTATGTATTCAGTTTTGTATGTATGTCTCATCCAGTTTCCCCATCAGTGGAATTTTTTAGAATGTGTATTTATTTTCACACACAAGTTTCCCTAATAGACACACTGTCGTTTGTAACTTTCCTTAGTATTAATATGTTTGTACATGTTTTGTGAAACAAGAGAACTGCATCACAAAACTCCAAGAAGCACACAATCTGTTACTGATATTTATCACTCTGTAAAATGCAAGTTAGGTTGTCTGTTTAGAAATGCAGGCAAATTTCTACCAGATCCCTAATTAAATGATGAAAGAGATTTTGAGTCACAATCACAATTATTGTTTCTAAAATCACAGCATTTATTTTCCTTCTGAATAATATTTTGAATCTGCATCCCTTTGTCCCTCACATTATCACTGTACCGATCTTCACACACATTTGTCATCTAATAAAATATGTTTCCTCTTCAGTAATTGCAAATGAGGTGGGACAATACCTTTAAAATGTATATGCCCTTGAAGTACTGAAAAGTGAGAGGAGTTAGGAAAAGGGTGAGGATATATTTCCTAGTTGTCACTTTCATATATTTTAAATAATAATAATAATAATAATAATTATTATTATTATTATTATTATTATTTATACCCTGCTCTTCAGCCAAAAGGCTATCATACACATCTAATTTTACATGCGCATCCTTAAGACCTGATATGAATTGAATGTGGTATGCACTCTGGTATCTGCTATATAAGAATTGCCTTCACCAACAGTTTCTGATAAACAGATAAACAAAGGAGTGAGACAGGGGTGCCCTATTTCACCCCTTTTATTTATTACAGCAATAGAAATCTTGATTTCCGCTATCAATTATAATAAAAATACCAAAGGGATTAAGAGGAAAGGCCAGGAAGTGAAATTAAAAGTTTTTGCGGATGATGTGGCAATAGCGTTGGAGGATCCATTCTCAGGTATGGAAGGTGATGCAAAACAAAACAGCATCCCAACGGTGGGAGTGTCACAGTCACAAACCAGCAGGGAATAAAAATAAGCATCTGAAACAGCATAAAAAGGTTCAAGATGAAATCAAATTGAAAGCAGGTGTGTAAAGCAGAAAGAGGACAAGGGGCAGACCACATCAGGGCTTAAACCACAGGGCACATAGAACATATAGTATATATGTAATTATAACTTTTTTTTGAAAAAAAACTCTAATAAGTGGGTAGGCTTACCATATATACTTGACTATAGGTTGGCCTCATGTATAAGTACAGTAGAAGGCATGTTTTGGGGCCAAAATTATGGATTTTAATATGACTCGTAGATAAGTCAAGGGCAAAACCTAGGGGCATGTAACAAAATCATAGAATCATAGAGTTGGAAAAGACCACTAGGGCCATCCAGTCCAACCCCCTGCCATGCAGGAAATCCAAATCAAAGCATCCCCGATAGATGGCCATCCAGCCTCTATATGAAGACCTCTAAGGAAGGAGACTCCACCACACTCCAAGGGAATGTGTTCCACTGTCGAACAGCCCTTACTGTCAGGAAGTTCCTCCTAATGTTGAGGTGAAATCTCTTTTCCTGTAGTTTGTATCCATTGTTCCATGTTCTAGTCTCTGGAGCAGCAGAAAACAAGCTCGCTCCCTCCTCACCATGACATCCCTTCAAATATTTAAACAGGGCTATCATGTCACCCCTTAACCTTCTTTTCTCCAGGCTAAACATCCCCAG
>NW_024821344.1:0-1817 GCF_019175285.1 Sceloporus undulatus | reverse complement strand
TTTTTTTCACATGGGAATGACTAATTATGAATATTCTCAGAGCATCGGTAGAAACAATAACTTTCTGATCTTTGGTGGGAAATTTGGATATCATGGCAAAAAAAGGGGCAAACCTTCAGAAGGCTGTCAACTATACGTTGCAAAGGGATCTTGTACCACCTTTGTAATTAACTATGTAAAAGAAACTGTAGCACAAGATTCCATAGACGTGGTCTACTTCCTCAGGTCAGGTCTATGAAAGCTTATGCTACAACTTCCTTTACACAATTAGTCTAAAAAGTGCTACAAGCTCCCTTTGCATACCGATATTCCAGACTAACATGCCTATGTCACTGAATTCTAACCACATACATTGTGTACCCTTGTAATAACTCAGGACAATATGAAGCCAAGGTATGAATATATGCAGTGAGCAAATGCATGCACATCTCTTCAAGGGTGTTCAGTTATTGAATAAACGTGCACATGCTTTTCTATGCTTTATTCATATACAGTGGACCCTTGTTATACGCTGGGGTTTGGTTCCAAGATCCCCCGTGTATAACAAAATCTGTGTATGCTCAAGTCCCATTAAATGTAATGACATAGCAAAATGGTGTCCCTTATAAAAAAATGGAAAATCAAGGTTTGATATTTGAAATGTATCCTTTTTTTGAACATTTTAAAACAGTGTATGCTTGAATCCATGTATGAAAAATCCATGTATAAGACTGTATTTCTTTCATTTATATCCTGTTTTTTTATGTAGGGAATTCAAGGCAATACTGTTGATTCTCTCACATTCCACCCACCTATTTTCTACTCACAGCCTTGTTATCACCATATCATCCTAGACTGAGATCATCCACATAATACACTAAATACAGCCTATTGCTCTGCATTTTGGAGTCTTAGCAGTGTCCAATCTACTTAACAATGCCACCTGGAAACAGGGATTTCCAGGCAGGGGATAACAGAAGACTCTTGCCTTAAACTCCTGAGAGCCCTTGCTGCCAGCCAGCAATAGCACTACCAGACTAGATAGATGTAGTCTGACACATGCTAGTCACCTCCTTATGACCTCAGAGCATAGTGACCCACAGCAGCTATGCCGGGTGACACAGAGGGAGGCCTGTGTGAGCAACCGCTTGCCATTTTAATAGAAGCCTATGGATCTTCTTGGAGCCAACAGGGACTTTTTGAAATCCATGATAAAAAAGATATACAACAAGGTTGTCACCAAAGAGCCCAAACGTTCACACTAAACTTGGGGATTGGGCCCTGTGTCATCGGGACTCTCCTCCAAGAGGACAGCGGGAGTCTGGTTTATTTGGCCTGTGCAGATTGGGCCTGTGTTTCCCCAATTGTGATGCAACCCAGCCTTCTCTCAACCTGCATTCTGGGGCTGATGGGAGCTGTAAATAAGATACATCTAGATGAGCACCAGGTGAGAGGAAACCTGCTATAACCACTGCACCACCCTGCCTTTGCAGTTGAAAAGGGCAGTAATAGAATTAGTGAGACCCAGGATTTTTCCTTTGTCTGAAGACCCTTTCACACAATAAAATATAGGTCTGTGATTCCATTTTAACTGCCATGGCTGCCTCCTATGGAATCCTGGCGTTTGTAGTTTGGGGAAACACTAGAGGAGATCCCTGGTCTGAGAATTCTTAATACTTCATGAAACTACAAATCACAAGATTCCATGGAAAGGCCATAGCTGTTAAAGTAGAAACATAATGCTATAACTCTTTAGTGTGAAAGGGCCCTCCTGAGTTTTTATTCCCTTGGTATACACAGATATCCTTCTTTTGAAAACTTTTGAAGGAACACCAAAA
>NW_024821343.1:0-1817 GCF_019175285.1 Sceloporus undulatus | reverse complement strand
TTTTGAAAAATATCTTCACCAGTATCCACATTTTTGTATGCATGTTCTGCTTCTACCCACATTTTTTAATTGCAGAGCTCCACTGCAAAATTCAGAAGGGTGAATTTCAAAGGGTAACTGTTTCAGTTCACGCACCGGCCTGGAGGTGTAATATTGCATATGTTTATATTAAAATGCAACCCATTTCCCCCCCATCTATCTGCATTCTATATATACCTGAGCTGTGGGGCAATAGAAGAGAGGTTTCTGTCAATTAGGAACCTTTTAAAGGGTTGTTTTCTTTGGTGGGGGTAATGTCCAAATGGTATGAGAAGATAATCAATTCAAAATTGGCAAATGCAAAGAAAGATGCTTACGAGAACAAATACATATCACTCCCAGAATCTTCACAATGTGATTTTTTTTTTAAAAAAAATCTTTTAAAGTATCACTTCATCTGTGTAACGTTAATTTACTGCACTGACTAGAAAGAGTAAGTATGGTTTCAGCGGCTAGCCTGAAGATGACTCAGATCTTGATAAATTGCCTTCCCTGCTAGTAAAGCACTAGTAGCAATACCAAGGGGGATTTCTAATGACAGATCAGCTTCTGAGCAAAGCCAAAGACAGGCTGGATGGGCAACTACTGTTTTGTGACTCTTCAGTCTGAAGATTCCATATGTCTATGCTGCTTTTGGCAATTTGTTATTCCCATTAAGGAGTGCAGCATTGCTATCCCAGAGGACTTAACTGCAAGTCTGAGGTCAGAAGTGTGTTCTTATAATAAGTGGTCTGCAAGCGGGAGGATTCTAAAGGAGACCTGGGTTTAAAAGGAGGCCTCTGCAATTTCAGTTATTCTGCGAAAGATCACGCTGAGATCTGGACATGGGAAAACAGAAGCATGCTGCTGAAGTTTTCTTTGCACCTAGACAGAGATGTCAGGGCAAATAGTTCCCAGTCTCTATAAAGCAGAGGATATTTGCTTGGGTTGTGTAGTATACCCTGACATCATGTTCTGCAGCTTTGGCTATGCTTTCAAAATGTAGTGGAGATGGGTTTTGAGAACAATACTTATTGCTGTTGTGTGCCTTCAAGTCATTATTAACTTATGGAGACCCTAAGGGGGTTTTCTTGGCATGTTTCTTCAGAAGGGATTTGCCATTGCTATCCACTGATTACCCAGTGTGTTTACATGGCCAAGCCAAGATTCAAACTCTAGTCTCCAGAGTCATAGTCCAATGCTCAAACCACTACACCACCAACTTGTTGTACTTTCTGTCTGACGGTCTTGCATATGGGGGTAGAACTCAGACACATATGGAATAGTAGTATGCAAAGGGATCTTGTGGCACCTTTGAGACTAACAGTATGAAAGAAGTTGCATCTGAGGGAGAAGAACAGGTCTACAAAAGCTTATGCAACCTCTTTCATGCAATTAGTCTCAAAGGTGCTATGAGATCCCTTTGTCTTGCATATGCTGAGCTACAATGGTCCCTTGAAGCTGTTGCTTTGTGACACTCTCACCCTAAGCTCCTTGTGGGAAGGGCAAGACACCATGTAACATACATAAAAGGCCTTGCGCTTGTGTGGTTAAAGGTTGAAATCACATATACTTGGGAAAGTTAGGGGTGGGTGCTGGTGTATGCCCCAGAAGTAGAGGCCATGTAGTTTGACCTGTCCTCCTAGGATGGGCACATTGTGGGAGGACAATGTTCCTGTACCTTTTAGAGTTTTGTGGCAGAAATACTGCATGTTGGCTGCCCCGACTCCACCTCCACACCATCCACCTGAACCTCACCATGGGCAGAGTCATGTCATGTCTTCAGCACAGCATTTACA
>NW_024821342.1:0-1817 GCF_019175285.1 Sceloporus undulatus | reverse complement strand
CCTCCTCTCAACACCTCTTCCCAAGAAAACCCTGCGAAGGGCTTCCCTTAGGGTGGCCATAAGTCAGAAACAACTTGAAAGCACACAACAACAAGAGAAGTAACACCACTAACACAAGGAAGGAAGGAAGATTTCAGGAATTTAAGGCTATGTCCCTGCACTCTTCCCCTCAGTCTTTCTCCCCTGAAGGCCTCAAACTGACAACTGCCAAGCACTCAGGCAGAGGCAACCATTTTGTGTTCTGGTGGCCATTTTGTGTTCCGGTGCCATTTTGTGTTCTGGCAGCCATTTTGTATTTTGGTGGCCATTTTGTGTTCTGGCAGCCATTTTGTATTTTGGTGGCCATTTTGTGTTCCGGTGCCATTTTGTGTTCTGGCAGCCATTTTGTATTTTGGTGGCGATTTTGTGTTCCGGTGCCATTTTGTGTTCAGGAGGCCATTTTGTGCTGCTTGTGACTGTGGGGAATAATGTTCCAGAACCTTCTCTGAGGCCTCAGTTGAACAGAGGCTTTTCTTTATCTCCTGAGGGTCCAGAGTCAGTAGGAGGCCATGCTTCTTGGGCCAAAAGGAAGGAAGTGTGTCCCTTTGTGTGTCTTTTGTGTCTCTTTTCTGAGAGGGTTTTCTTATTGCACAACTCTGCTCCTTCTGGGGAAGAAGGGTTTTAAAAGGGATCAGAAATGGGGAAGATACTTTTAATACAAGCCTTATTCTTCTTCTTCACAAACATCAGTCTTTGGCTTCTAAGAGGAGGCTTTCCCCCCCAAACAAGGCCAAAATTAGCTTTGGGGAGTTTTTAAAAGTCTCCTCAGTTTCCTTATTAATAGATTTTCGGGCATGAAGGAAGGAGACAGACCAGAATAACTCATATTACCAAGAATGAAACAAACATACAAACAAACAAACAAACAAGAAGAAGAAGAAGAAGAATTAGACAGAAAAACAAAATGCTTATATTTTAAAAAAGCAAAACCATTTTAAAAGGATAAAAACTCGACTTGGGTGCTTCTATTCTTTTACAACCAACTCAGGCTGTATCTGCACTGGAGAAATAATCCAGTTCTAAAATGTGTTAACTCTTCTAGTTCCATCCTATGGAACCCTGAGATTTATAGTTTGTTGTGGCATTAGGGCTCTCTGGCAGAGAACGCTAAGTGTCCAAAGGTAAAATCACAGGATTCCATAGCACTGAGCGGTTATAAAATGTCAAAGTGCTTTATTGCTATAGTGCGAATGCAGCCTTCTTGGGAAAGGAGCTGATGATGGGAAAAAGAGGAGGAATGCAGAAGGAAAGCAGGTTATTTATTTATTTATTTATTTATTTATGATGCACTCATTTCGCATCTAGCTGCAGGGACATAACCAGGGCCCTCTCCAATTCCCCCTTCCCCTAATCCCCCACCACTCTAAGAAGGCATGGAGTATCTGTTGTGTAGGGGAGCTGCAGTGACTCTGTGCTAGGTCCAGGGGGCTTTAGTTGGTGCAGAGGGAGGAAGGGGATGTCCACTTCTGCATTGGCTCAAAGGAGACATTCGTCACCTGCTTATGTCCTCAGCAGGATGCTGATCTCAGTGACTTTGAGTGCTTCAGGCTTTCTAGCCAAACCAAGCCTTACCCTGGTCTCTTTTCTCAGGAACTTCATCTTGGACCCCTTGTACACGGCTTTGGGGTCTCTCTTGCTGGACGTGACCAAAGAGTAGGATCCCCTTGCCTACTTGATGGCCGACACAGAGGCCAAGCAGAGGAAGTTGGGATCCAACAGAAAGAGGCTACCGAGGCACAATAGCTCATCGGTAAGTTGCCATCCTGACTATTAGTTTC
>NW_024821341.1:0-1817 GCF_019175285.1 Sceloporus undulatus | reverse complement strand
CTACATCCATTTCAAACTGGATTTAGGACGGGTTACAGAGTTGAGACTGCCATGGTCGCCTTAGTCGGTGATCTCCGTTTGAGCATCGGCAGCTCTTTGAAAAGGGGAAGTCTGACCCTGCTGGTACTATTGAAGGCCTCTCAGGGGCCTTCAATACCATTGACCACAGTATCCTTCTGGAACATATGGGAGAGTTGGGAATTGGGGCACTGCTTTCCAGTGGTTCAGGTCCTACATCTCGGGCAGATTCCTGTCACTTGGGGACAGTTCTTCGTCCAGAGGGAGCTCAAGTCAGGTATCCCTCAAAGCGTGATTCTGTTCCCAGTGCTATTCAACATTTACATGAAGCTGCTGGGTGAGGTCATTCGGAGACATGGGGCGGGGAGCAGGGAGAACTTGAAACAGTAGTACATGCGCTGGTCACCTCTCAGCTCGATTTCTGTAACACACTCTACATGGGGCTAGCCTTGTGCCAAGTTCAGAAACTTCAATTGGTACAGAATATGGCAGCCAGGTTGGTTACAGGCTCTTCTAGAACTGCCCACATTACACCGGTTCTTAAATCCCTCCACTGGCTGCCCATTAGTTTCTGGACAAGATACAAGGTGTTGGTTCACTCTGGAATGACCTCCGGATGAGATCCGTCCTATTAACACCTTGGAAGCCTTTAGGAAGGCTATTAAGATGGACCTCTTTCCAGACTAGATGAGATCTATTGACTTGCCTCCTCCTCCCCCTGACCCTTACCCTTGCCATCATTAGTGTGATGGAAATTGCTATTGATGTATATCGTTCCTGCCCTCCCACCTCTCCTTCAGAAAATGACCCATTTCTTGCCCCAAAAAACTTTTTTACTGTATTGTGTTATGAAAGTTTTAAATTTTTTTGCTGTTTAATATGATTTACGGCGGTGATGTAATATTTTACAATTGGATGGAAGGGTAGTGGGGTATTGAATTTCTTGTATTCTTAATGTATTTATTTTATACTGTAATCATTTTGATTCACCTTGAGAAATTGTGGAATAATAATCATAAAAATAATAAAATAATAAATAATATCTAATAATAAAAACAAAATCTATTAAAGGGGGTCCAAAAGCACTTTAGTTGAGTCTGGGGCTGTGGGTCTCTCTGTTGGTCCTCCTCTGCAGGGTTGTTGTGAAGGAAAAGATAAGTATGTGAGGGAGGATGCCCAATCTGGATCCTGTGGGTCTCTAAGCCTAGTTCCCAGGTTGACAGGGGATTGCCAGAGTTTTGAGGTCCCTCCGTCTCCCTCCTCTTGGCTTTGGCCAAGAGGATTTTGGCTCTTCTTCCCCCCCCCCCCAGAGCCTCCTCCCCCAGGACTCCAGAGAAAACTCCCCCCACAAGAATAATGCCATTGAATCCTATCCTGCGTGATGCTTTCTATTTGGCACAAAACTCTTCCCCAAATGAGGCATCAGAAGAGAAGGGTTCTCCTTGGCCCCACTTTCCACGAGGGAGGGGGCTCCTCAAAGACCTTTTTACCTTTGGATCCCCCTCCCCTCCATGGCCAGGCCTCTCTCCAAGGGTCCCACCGGCCTTCATTTATCATAACAACTCCCCTAGTACCCGGGACCCAAGAAATCCCCCAAGGAGGGGGCAGGGAAGGAAAGAGGGAGAGGAGGCCTTGCAGGACCCCTGCCTTTCTTTGGGGGGAGAAGAGGGGCTTCTCCCCTCCAGCCATTCCTCTGAATAAACAAGGACTCTCCCCACTTCCCTCCCTCCCTAAGAACAGACTGTGAGGGCAGAAATGGCTTCTGGGGCTGAGACTGTGCAGGCGCATATAGTCCCAAA
>NW_024821340.1:0-1817 GCF_019175285.1 Sceloporus undulatus | reverse complement strand
CTGCGACCCTACCTGGGCCGGGGGGACCTTGAAACAGTGGTACACGCTCTGGTAACCTCTCGGTTGGATTTCTGTAATGCGCTCTACATGGGGCAACCCTTGTACCAAACCTGGAAGCTTCAGTTAGTGCAGAACATGGCAGCCAGACTGGTCACTGGATGTTCCAGGTCCAGCCATAGAACACCTGTTCTGCGAGATCTACACTGGCTGCCTATTCGCTTCCGGGCACAATACAAGGTGTTGGTTATAACCTATAAAGCCCTAAATGGCTTGGCCCCAGGGTACTTGGAGGACCGCCTCTCCCCATATAGTCCGCCCCGCACACTCAGGTCAACCGGGAAGCAATTTCTGAGGGTTCCACCCTCGAAACGCTCTACAACTGCACAGAGGGCGTTTTCTATCTCAGCCCCGCAGTTATGGAATTCGCTTCCCGAAGAGCTCCACTCGACCCCCTCCCTCGACCAATTCAGGAAGAGACTCAAAACTTTTCTCTTCGAACAAGCTTTCCCCCAGTTGTAATCGCTTCCCCCCCCTCCTTTTGCACCTGCACTTTGGCTAGTTTTTGTAAGGTTTTTAGTCTGTGTTTTTAATTCCTTGTTTTAATCTCTGATTTTGTTTTATATTGTATTGTTGATATTTATCGTTTGTTGCTCTATGATGTTGTCACCCGTCTTGATCTCATGGAAAGGCGGGCTAGAAATAAACGATTTATTATTTTATTTATTATTCACTTAAAGCCATTTTGTTTTTCTCGGTATTTTGACTGACAGCCTCTAGTGTGTGCTTTTTTATATATATAGTTACTTCTTTGTTTTATTCCAATGTGTTTTTGTTGCTATTGTTTAACTATAACTGTACATATAAAATCATAATTAATGTCTGTAAGAATGAAGAAGACAGTGCTTTATTTAAAAAAAAAAACAACCCATAACAGCATGGTGATAGGTGGCCATGTAATGAAAAATTGGGATCTTGTCACAGGATGATGCAATCACCTCAGATTTCACCCTGTTCTCTGGAGAGAATGAAACATATATTTTTTCCAACCCATATTTTCCTTTCCTTTTTCTCCCACTCATTATGATTTTTCCAAACATGTAAATAATCTATTACATAAAGTATGACATAGTACACCTTCTTCCCAGTATGCATCCAGGATTAACATTCCTCAGGATTACCCATGTGTGTAGATCTCCACATGTGGCCTAGGTTGGGAATAATCTTGAGAATGTCAGTTTTGCTCTTTATTTCAAAGTAAAGTGAAGAATAAGAATGTAATCTTCATAAATGTTGTTCTATGCTAAAACAAATAATTATTAACAATGTTGTAAGAAAACTACATGGTTTTCAAGGACTATTCACAGCCTGGGTTTTATTTTGTGAATAAAAAACATTACATGTAGGTTTTTGAGGTTTTGTTTTTGTCAGTTAATGGCATTTTATGGGAAGAATTGATATTTTCTGCACAGAAAATCATGTTTTCTATGTGGAACACCTGTTCTCTGAGCAAAAATTGCCCTTTTCTGCACCAAAAAGTCTAGAAGCATTTTTTTTGTACTGCATCAGTCATGAACTGTGAAGATTCTAATCTGTCCAAAATGCTCCCTGTCAAGATTTTCCAACATTTGGGAAATCAATTTTTCACTTATTATTTAAATATATATTTAATATTCATTTTGTCTCTAGTGATGAGATCCATTTCAGTTTTGCTTCAGGTCTAGTTCCAGGTGAGAGACAGCTTTGGTTACCTTGCTGGATAACCAATGCTAAGAGCTGAATGGAGGGAATGCGTCACCATTGGTTCAGCAGCTGTTGTC
>NW_024821339.1:0-1817 GCF_019175285.1 Sceloporus undulatus | reverse complement strand
GGAGCTTTTAAACGGGCAACTTATATTTGCGGCGTGGCAATTGTGGCGTACCGGTGCAGCAGCTTACAGACGGAGATGCGCACGTACGCCGCTTATCAAAAAGAAGCGGAAAAAAGCAGCACCTTTTTAATGCTGCTTCTTCCCGCTTGGGGTGTGCGGGCGGCGCGTTCATGATGGCATTCAGGTAAGGCCCGTCTGAAGGCTCTACCTTCATGACGTAATGAATACACCCCTTTTTGCCCGTCTGTAACCCGCCAGTGACAAATTTTCTAAAATTATACATATAACATAAAAAACATGACTTCCTGCAACTTGGAAATCTCTTTATATATGCTGTAACTAAGTATTCAATGTCTCATCTTCTTATCTTTATTACTGCATACTTTACATTACTATAGTTTAGCTAACGGCGTAACTAATCACTATTACTTTATCATACTTTGACTAACGCCATAAATAAGCTTATGCTGCTTTTTCCCCTGAACCTTCTTTACTCTTTTTTTGAGTATTATTGTCAACTTAATAAATATAACATTTTAAAACTTTTTTTCCCTTCTACACATATCTTACTCATTTTTCATATTTCCTAATACATTATATGTCTCCATTTTACACATCCTATTTTTTTTCTAACATATATCTCTTTACCTCATTATTATAGCATCTTTCCAGTGCTTTTTAAAGTAATCATAGATGCGTTACAGACGGTCAGGGGAAGACGTCATGAAGTTGTCTTTCCCTGAATATGGAGCCTCCAAGCCGCCAGTCCCGGGGGCGTGGCAAAGGTGGATGGGGCATCTATGCTGGGGGGGAATGAAAACGTCTTATCAGGGGCCGTTTCTTACCCCCAGCTTCCATACTGCCGCCTCGCAAGACGCACTAAAGAGAGGGAGCTGCTGCATGGGTGGCCACAAACGCGGGTTTCCCCCCCTTTTGCTGGCTGCCGACTGCACAACTGCGCAGTTAAAGGGCCACTGTAAATTTTTCTTTTTCCGGCTGCAGACGGCACATGTGCACAAGAACAAAGGAGGACTCCTGCCAAGTG
This sequence comes from Sceloporus undulatus, assembly GCF_019175285.1. NCBI lineage: Eukaryota > Metazoa > Chordata > Lepidosauria > Squamata > Phrynosomatidae > Sceloporus > Sceloporus undulatus. Next base: position 772 of record NW_024821339.1, on the reverse strand, counting down.
ATCAGCTGATGTTGGCATCCTTGTCCGCTTGCACAGTGCAAGTGCCACCGACATCAATGGATGCCTCCTCTCCTTTGTTGCCTGCGCTCCTACTGAACCTGCAATGCACAGCCACAGCTGTCACCGCTTCCACCGCCGCCCCCTCCGCCAGCACTACTGCTGCTGTAATGGAGGTCCCATCAACCACTTCAACAACAGCCGCAGACCTGGATGACAGTAGTGATGACACAAGAGAGCCAAGGGCGGTAGTGGGTGCCATAGTGGTCCAGCAGGGTTCTGCTAGTGGTGCCATGGCCATGGCCCGAATGGGGCAGATTCGCTGTCTCTGGAAGCACCCTAGATTGGAAGACTGGTGGGACAACTTTGTCACACGCATATGGTCTGACAAGGAATGGAGGTATTACTTCCGAATGCCCCGTGCCATCTACCACAGGCTAGTGGGCATCCTGCGTCCAGAACTAGAGAAGTCAGACACAGTGATGAGGAGAGCCATCCTGGTGGAGAAGAGTGATCGTGGCCATCTGGACACTGGCACACAAATCCAGCTACGATGTGACCTCACAGCTGTTTGGGGCTGGCATTGCCACCGTGGGGGAAATCGTGGTGGAGTTTGCCCTGGCCATGGAGAAGCTCCTGCTGTCCCAGACCATTTACCTGGGGAACACACATCAGGTAAGGACAACCACACCACCTTCTCTTTAATTTGAGGCAGCCCTGTGCTATTCTGTGTAAAATGTCATCCCTCACTGTACATTTTCTGTTTTTACCATGG
>NW_024821338.1:0-1817 GCF_019175285.1 Sceloporus undulatus | reverse complement strand
TAAAAGGGGAGGGAGAAGCACATGATGCATCCCAAAAATTATTTGATCACCTCAGAATTTTGTCCAGGAAATAAACAGCCTGTGAAATCCAGTTTGTCTCGAATTCTTTCAATGTAATATACAATATAATCAACGATATAATTTAGACCATGGCTGGGAAAGTGATGATGGATTAGGATACTGACTATCCCAACACTTATAGTATATTTGGCTTCCAAAGATTATAGTGCATTCAGCCATTTGTTGCCAAATTTCAGAGGCAAATGTCATTTCTAAAAAGCAGTTCTAGGGAGCACTGTGGGCTTGAGGGCCATGGGGCCACCCCCAATTTAGATCCAGAGAGATTCTCCCATATTCCCAACATTTCACAGATAAAAAAACAAGACACATGTGGACAAGCAACGCCAGAAAGTGGTGAAGATGGTCAAAGTTGTTTATGAGGAAGATCACACAAGCAGGGAAGGGCACAGCACTTCGCTTTTGCCTCAGACTCCTAGCAAGGACATGTCCCTGCCCCCTTGTTTCTTCTCCTCTCCCCATGTTTGAGTTGATGGGGTGCCAACTCCTTGGCATTCATTATGCAGAAATTGGAGTCAGCTAAAGAAGGGGGAAGGTGGGAGGAGGAGAAGGAAACCAGGACATTTTAAAAGCCCCTCAAATAATGGGGTGACAGAGGATTAAACAGGACTGTATCTGCCAAACTCAGATAGTGTTGTATTTCATTCCTTTCATAAATTGGCCCAGCAGTGATCCAGACGAAGCTAATAGGATAGTGACTCACCAAAGAGCTGTTGTACCTCAGCAGCCTCATTCTCTTGGAGCCCAACTCTCTCCGGTTGGCCTCTGTGTCGGCCATCAGGTCTGCGGGGGGCCCTGGTGGTCCTGCACTTGGGTCACTTCCAGAAAGAGAGGGCCCAAAGCTGTGTACAAGGAGGCCGAGATGAAGGTCCTGAGAAAAGGGACCAAGGTTAGGCTTGGTTTTGCAAGAAACTCTGCAGCACTCAGTCACAGAGAACAGCATCCTGCTGGTGACATACGCAGGTGACATATGCCTCCTTTGGGCCGATGCAGAGGTGGGTATCATGCCAGACAAATCTAATCTCCATAGATGATCCTGGTAGATGAAGGGAATGCTGTGGATATAGTATATCTTGATTTCAGTAAGGCCTTTGACAAGTATCCCCTTGTCATTCTTGCAAACAAGCAATTTTGGGCTGCATCAATAGAAGTATAGTGTCCAAATCTGCCATCCGCCGGCCTGAGAGGGAGTTCAGCAGGCAGGTCCAGCCCCATCAGGGCTAGCCTGAAGGAAGGAGACTCCGCCCTCAATAACTTCCATCCGCCGGCCTGAGAGGGAATTCACCAGGCAGGTCCAGCTCCATCAGGGCTAGCCTGAAGGAAGGAGACTCCTTCCTCCATAACTGCCATCCGCCAGCCTGAGAGGGAGTTCACCAGGCAGGTCCAGCTCCATCAGGGCTAGCCTGAAGGAAGGAGACTCCTTCCTCCATAATTGCCATCCGCCGGCCTGAGAGGGAGTTCACCAGGCAGGTCCAGCTTCATCAGGGCTAGCCTGGAAGAAGGAAGAGCCCCTCTCCAATCCATCTGCCTTGGTCCAGGCCTCAGAGGGAGAGAAGAACCACTGGACCTCATCCCCTTTCCCTCCATCATTCCCTTCTCCTTTTGTTTCGTGTCTTTTAGATTGTAAGCCTGAGGGCAGGGAACTGACAGATTAAAAATAATAATTGTAAGCCCCTCTGAGAGCCATTAGGGCTGAAGGGTGGGGTATAAATACCTAAATAAATATTAAAACAAGAGAA
>NW_024821337.1:0-1817 GCF_019175285.1 Sceloporus undulatus | reverse complement strand
CAGCATTGTGGGAAATGTTTTTTGTCAAAGTCAAACCTAGTGACACATCAGAGAGTCCACACAAGAGAGAAGCCATACAAATGCCAGCATTGTGGGAAATGTTTTTCTTGGAAGTCAGGCCTAGTGAGACATCAGAGAGAACACACAGTGGAAAAGCCACACAAATCCAAGCAGTGAACTAACATTATTTTTATCAAGAAGGAATACAGAAAATCCAGGGGTGAACAAATCCCTTATGATTTTGTTTGTAACGTTTGTCTGTCCATATTTCTGTGGTTTGCTAGTGCATGTGTCTGTTTATGTTTTAAGGTTATATTTCATTAAGTTTAGTTTCAATTGCTGTTAGTATAAATCATTGCTTTGGGATATAAATTTTGTTGGGGATTATGGGTTGTGGTATAGATTAGCTAGATGGGGGCCTGGGATTTGTTGCAGCTGTCAAGAATAGTTATGGGAATGGTAGCTTTTTCAATGTGTGGGATGTTGACTGAATAAAGTCTGGGGCTAGTATTAACTGAAAATGGCTGGTTTCTTGGGATGGCAAAGGGGGCCTTGTTATCTGTGGGGCATAGACTGTGGGGATTGGAAATGGGGGCTAGGTTTTGAAGAGGGTGGAGTTTTAGGTTTTGGGGTTTTATGTATTCTTTGACTTGGGGTTGGCAGTTCTTACTTAAATACTGAATTTCTGATATGTGTTCTCAATAAAGTTCTTTGCTGTTTTTAACACACTGGACTCTTTGAGTCACAAAAGTTGTGAATTTGCACAAAACTGACACTTTCTTCTCTGCTCAGTCCTCAGCTCCTTTCCCAGTCATAAGAAGCAAACACACACACACACACGGACAGATAGTGGTATATATACAAAGCATACCCTTCCCTGCCTGTCCCTCCTTAGTCCAACTCTTTACCTTGGGCTGCATTCCTCAAAGTCTCCTCAGAAGAAGTAAGGAAGGAAAGATGAAAGGAAAGGGAGGCTGCTGAACCCAAAGGCTGCCAGCGGAATAAATAGCAGCAGCAAGGCCCTGGTGATCCATGTGCATGCTCAGGAGGGGGGCTTTGGGGGCATGTGCGCATGCGCAGTCTCAGCCCCTGAATAATAATAACAATAAACTGTTTATTTATAGCCCGCTTTTCCTGGTAGATAAAAGCGGGTTACAACAGGAGTACTACACAATGTACAATTTACAAACAGTTTTCATATAAAAACCGCAACAATACATCAAATTATTAAAAACAGGGTAAAAAAAGTTACAAGAATAAAACCACAACAGAAACTAGCATAAAGTGCTGGTGCAAGGGGGAGAGAGCAGATATCATAGCATCTGGGGGAAAGCCTGTTGGAACGGGAAGGATTTCAACTTCTTCCTGACAGGTCAAGGGAGGTAACTGAGCAGAACTCGCTGGGAAGAGAGCTCCAAAGCTGCGGGGCCGAGCTAGAAAACGCCCACTGTGCAGTCACAGAATATCTCATATCAGGAACCCTCGACAGTTGCTTCCCGGCCGACCTGAGGGTGCGGGGCGGATTATATGAGGAGAGGCGGTCCTCCAAGTACCCTGGGCCCAAGCCATTTAGGGCTTTATAGGTAATAACCAACACCTTGTATTGCACCCGGAAGCCATTGCTGCCCACACAGTCTGTTTTGAGGGAAGGAGGGAAGTGGGGAGAGCCCTCCTTCATTTGGAGGAATGGCTGGAGGGTCTTCTGGGGGGCCCTTGGAGGTTATAAGAAGGAAGGAAGCTCCCTTCTCTCCCCCAAAGAAAGGCAGGGGTCCTGCCAGGTCTCCACTCCTTCTTTCCTTCCCTGCTTCCTCTTTGGG
>NW_024821336.1:0-1818 GCF_019175285.1 Sceloporus undulatus | reverse complement strand
TCGAGGGGAAAAACAAGATCAATTATCCTAGGTTTTGTTGCTTTTTTGGCACAACACACACACACAACATACTCAGCTGCATGCAATTGCAGGGTTTGTCCACTTTCTGTGTATGTTGATTTTGGAGTAATGCTCAACCTGTCTGAAAACGATCCCACTTTTGTGGTTTTAAATCCCATTTCTGCACAGGATTTGGCCAGTTGCCTCCCGTGTGATAAACTCCTAGGAACTGCAAAGGCAGCTATGAACCAACTATACAAAATCTGCCTCGAAGTCATGTCCGGTGGCCACCATTTCCTTTGGATAAAAACAAGTGATGGAGAAAAGCTTTGGACCAGGGATCTTTGGGCCATCATCAGCTTCTCCATCTTTAGACTTGACTGAAGTGTTCTAAACTAGTCTGGATAGTAAACCTATTAAAAATCTCATTTTGGGATCTCAGGAAGGAGATGGGGAGAGATTTGCATGTTTGTTTTTAAATTATATGTCATATAAATTACATGTCTCTCCCACTCTGTCCCGTTTTTTTTTTAATTTATTTTATTAAGAAAACATATAAAGAAGACATAATACAAAACATACAAAACAAAACAACAACAACAAAAAAAAACACAATACACAAATGATTATATGATAATCCACATTAGTTTCATACACTTCCAACATAACAATGGTACCCCGCCTTTATAACACCATTTATATTCCTCCAAATTGGTATTAAATCATCAGCTTCTATGAAAACATATGAATATCAAAAATATATTTATGTTTTTTGCATAAAACAAGGAGAGTTAGGCAAATTAGACAAAGTTAAGCAGCAGAGGCTATAATACAGAGGTACCCCGGGTTACGAAATTAATTCGTTCCGCCGCGGTGTTTGTAACCCGAAAGATTTTGCAACCCGAAAAAGCCATAGCCGCTAGCGCTAAAAAGCCGCGATTTCGTGCAAAAAAGTACCGAAAAGCACCAAAAAATTTTTCGTAACCCGAAAAAACCTTCGTATCCCGGAACAGTTTTTTCCTATTGATTTTTTTCGTATCCCGGAAATTTCGTAACGCGGTGCTTTCGTATCCTGGGGTACCACTGTACCTTAAGTCCACATATCTATCTAAGTATTTCCAATCCTTAATTACAACATTTATGTCTTTATTCCTGAGGCTTTCTGTCCAAATACACTGGTGCCCCGGGTTACGAATGCACCGCCTTACGAAATTTCCGGGTTACGAAAAAACTCCATTGAAAAAAACTGTTCCGGGTTACGAAGGTTATTTCGGGTTACGAAAAATTTTTTGGTGCTTTTCGGCGCTTTTTCGCACGAAATCGCGGCTTTTCCCCATTAGCGCCTATGGGCTTTCGGCTTGCGAAAGCCTTTCGGGTTACGAACGCGGCGGCGGAACGAATTAAATTCGTAACCCGGGGCACCAGTGTATCCAATCTCTTAGCTTCCCAGAACTTAATTAACCATTCCTCTTCAGTTGGTACTACATTGTTTTTCCAATATTGAGCATAGAGAATCCTAGCCAGCGTTTCCATCTAGAGAATTAGACATGACAGTTTCTTAGCCTAGACATCCTCCAATATACATGTCATGTTTAACAGAAAAATACGAGGATCTAAAGGAATATCTGCCTGGAGTATATTTGCCATTAAATTATGAATGTTCCTCCAAAATCCCTTGGCTTTGTCACATTTCCACCAAAGGTGGAAGAAAGTGCCATCCTGTTTCCCACATTTCCCACATATAATGTTAGCAGTATTATACATTTTGTTAATTTTGAGAGGGGTCATAGACCATCTATGTAACATTTTGGCATAGTT
>NW_024821335.1:0-1818 GCF_019175285.1 Sceloporus undulatus | reverse complement strand
CAGGCAGGGACTTCCATTGTCCTTGGGGCTGTCCCTAATGGTGGTGTGTCCACATGCATGCACTGCCATTGGGGACAATGCAGGCTTGCTGTCCAAGGATGCTTGAATCTGTGGATGGCAAGTCTGTGGATACCAGGGCTGACTGCATTAGGACCTGAGAGTGTCCTTTTCTTGAATGAGATGTTAAGACCTATTAGGCTTGTAAAAGAACTATTTCCAATAGAGATTAAAACTACTAGAACAGGTTTGTTGATATGGATTGCAGCAGAGAGCAGAAGGCGAGCAGTGAGCTGTGTTTGAGGAGGTCATCCTTTTTCATTGTAATTTTTTTATAAGGGCTTGTTGGGGACTTTGGTGTAAATATAACTACAAATATAAAGAATATGATTCAAGGGAATTATAATCAATTATGGAAGAAAATAAATAAACAAGTAAGTAAGTGGGAAAATAAATATTGGAATACCCGAACATGGATTAGAACATTCAAGATGATGATTTTCCGTAAGCAATTCCAGAAGAAATACCAATATTAAGAAACTGGGATATGAAAATAAAAGAACGGATTGAAAGGAAAAAGAAAAGTAGGATTTCTAATACATTATTATATATTCAGTAAGAAAAAGGGTGGGGACTTCCCTGTATGTAAAAATGTTAAGATTATTAGATTTTGAATATGATATACAAAATAGGTGGGTTAGGCTAGAGAAACAACTAAATGATATGGAATATAAATCAATAATGAATCAAGGAATAAGACCTAAAGGAGAGAAAATTAAAATTAACAACAAGCCATTTTGGACAATATGTCAAATATGGGTGAAATGGGTAAAAAATTCAAAGACTGGTAACTGCTATTGGCACCAAATAGAATATTTGAATAATGAAGGAGAAGATGATAAAGGAATAAACAGTATTAAGGAAATTGAGAGATATTGGATATAGGACAACTGGTGATCTATCGGATAATTTAGAAAATCAGATAAAAATAAATGAAATATTGGAGTTGCTAGATAAACAATTTTGGCTTCAATTAAGTGGAATATTGAAGGTGAGACAGGAAGTTAGGAAAGGGTTAGGTGGTCAGATCTATGAGATGTTATTGGATAATCAATATAATCTCAAGATTGAATTTTGGAGGTCCTGTGTTGAAAAGGCCAACCTGAGGTATTTGAAACTTTACACAATTTCCTATCTGAGAACAAGCTACAGCTCTCCCAGGAAATGAGCGAGAAAATAACTGAAAGGGCTAAAATAATATTTTGGGAAGTACATCCCAAAACCTGGAGAAGAGACCCATTGAATTGCAAATCTCTTTGTAGAAGAATATTTCTGAGCTCTTAAATTATCAGTCAAGGAAATAGAGAAGACAATTGAACTTTCAACTGATACTACTTTAAAAGTGAAATTCAAATAAAAATCCCTCATTAATTTTGGGGCAGACATTAGAAAATATGAACAGCTTTCTGACAAGGTGCTTAAGTTTCTGTTGTCATAAATACAGAGCTGGTGGAACAGGCTTTCTCTCCTTATAAAAGGTAAAGGTTTTCTCTAGACAAGATTGTCCAGCCATGTCTGACTGTAGGGGGTGGTGCTCATCTCTGTTACTAAGCCAAAGAGCCAGTGCTTTTGAAGATGTGGTCAGCAAGACTTCACAGAACATTGTTACCTTCCCACTGAAGTTATACCTATTTATCAACTAGCACTTTGACATGCTTTTGAACTGCTAGGTTGGCAGAAGCTGGTACTAGTGATGGGAGCTGACCCTGTCACATGGCACTTGGGTCTGGAAATGCCAATCTGCCAACCTTGCAATTATCA
>NW_024821334.1:0-1818 GCF_019175285.1 Sceloporus undulatus | reverse complement strand
GATATGATAGCCCTGTTAAAATATTTGAAAGGATGTCATATTGAGGAGGGAGCAAGGTTGTTTTCTGCTGCTCCAGAGAACAGGACCTGGAGCAATGGATGCAAGCTGAAGGAAAAGAGAATCCACCTTAACATTAGGAAGAACTTCCTGACAGTAAGGGCTGTTCGACAGTGGAACACGCTCCCTCGGAGTGTAGTGGGGTCTCCTTCCTCGGAGGTCTTTAAGCAGAGGCTAGATGGCCATCTGTCGGGGATGCTTTGATTTGGATTTCCTGCATGGCAGGGGGTTGGACTGGATGGCCCTAGTGGTCTCTTCCAACTCTACGATTCTATGAATATTTGGAGGACCACATGTTGCCCACTCCCTGTTTTAAAGCAATGATCCCATGGCAAACATTTAATGTACAGTCGGCCCTTCTTATACACGGATTTTTTATACACGGATTTAAGCATACACGGTTTGAAAATGTTCCAAAAAAGTATAAATTTACCTTGATGTTCCATTTTTATTAGGGACACCATTTTGCTATGTCATTATACTTAATGGGACTTGAGCATACACGGATTTTGTTATACACAGGGGATCTTGGAACCAAACCCCAGTGTATAACAAGGATTCACTGTATTTAAGTTTTAATTAATGTGGGCTTCTTCAGTATCATTATGGTTCCATTAAATTTACATGTAGGCCTTTCTTATATGGTAACTCCCTCCTTTAGAAATGCAGTACTAACCAGAGTATGTTATTGTGGCATTCATTTTTACCCTGTAAATTGCCTAGTGTGAGGCTTTGCTATTTCAGTGCCTTATAAAATAGTTTAAATAAGCAATAAATAGCTGCAGCATATCTATTTGAATTGCATGAGGCTGTTTAACCATGTTTCTGATTTTTTATTCATCAAAGTATCAAGTGGCTGCAGCCCTGTAATTTTTCCAGCAAACAGTTGAATCTTCACTTTTCAGAAATTTGCTAGACACTTACAGTAGTTCCTACAAGGTTACTGAATATATTTCAGTTAGTATTGGAAAATGTGTATTCTGCACCATTCGTACTAGATTATCACAGCATAAATTGATCAGAATCCACTCAGTTGTGATTTGCTGACGGGAGCACCATAGAGACTAGTCCATGTCTTTCTCCTTTTCTTTAGTAAACAAATTCTCTCCTTCATTTGCAGAGCGCAACAGTGGTATGACACCATAATTATTTTATAAAGATCTCAATAGAACTGTAGCCCTGTACATGTTTCTAGAGCACCCACCTGCAGATCTAAAAACATCTAGTCTATGCTTACCTCAAACCACAGTTTGTTGGAACAGTTCTAGCTTATTCTAGTCCATGTAGGCAAATAAAAAAAACCCTAGCATTTTTAAACAGAGAACTATAGAATAATGTGATTGTTTATTTAACACATTAGTACTGTGTGATCAAAGATTGTGATGTGGTCTTCAAATTCTAATTTTAGGTCATGAATTCTGAAACATTTGTTTTGTAGCCAGGTTATTTCTCCATATGGTATGAAGCTGCTACAGTGTAAACAAGTTATGGCAGGAAAGTCCCTTGCAAAACCAATTTTTCTTCGGGGGAGGCTCATTATCTGCATTTAATGAAAAGGTGGATCAGTGCTCTTGTGCCCAAGTAAACAGGTTTTATTCAGGTTAATATTCTGTTAGGAATGTAGAAATGAGGCATATGTTTTGCTATCATTAGTTTCCTAAAAGTGATACTCCCCCTCCCCCAGTGTTTTGAACCAAATTCAGAATACTACAGGTACTTGGAACCATTTTTGCTCTTCTAGGATACCTGAGGGGCCACCCA
>NW_024821333.1:0-1818 GCF_019175285.1 Sceloporus undulatus | reverse complement strand
GTCCTACATTTGTCCCGGTTTAGAGGTCCTGACTTATGGCAACCCTATCGGAGGGATGCATGATTCCTACTCTGTTTTATAAGGCCACATTCTGCTCTAAGGAGGACTAGAATGGGTGAAATTGCTGTTCTTTTAAATTCTTCTGCAAGACCACCGACCTGGAAAGTTATAATAGAAGCAGATGTGAATTGCTCATCTGTAAAGCTAAGTGATTTTTTTCTGTCTTGCAGTGTACATTCATGCAGGCACATATTCCTGCTCCCTTTTTCATTGCTTCAGGGTAAGGACAGCCTCTCAAATCTACAATATATATGACAGCCTTCAACTTTTGTTTCTAATGAATTTGTTTCTCTGCTAGAACTAGGAATATAAATTTACCTTAAATAAGTATCTCTCTGGAGCTTTTGGTGCAATTTCTTCAAGCTTTAGTAGATTGTCTTTTGGATTGTGTCATGATGACTTGCATCCTAAACTATTTAATAGTAAGAACTTTCCTGGAAGTTAACATGAGGCAGTTTCTCATGCTGTGGTCCCCTCTGCAGATCCCATGATTCAAGCCAATATATTGGGAAATTTGGACTTCAGTAGACATTTTATTAAAGGAGACGTCACAGTTTCTGAACCTTATGCTTCTTAAGACTTCTAATCAGCAGCACTTTCACACCATGTAATTATAGCAGCCTGATTCCCCTTTAACTGCCATGGCTTCATCCTATGGAATCTTGGGCATTTTAATTTGATGAAACATTAGAGCTCTTTGGCTGAGAATGCCAAATACCTCTCCCTAAACTGCAAATCTCAGAATTGTATAGGATGTTGCCACTGCAGATAAAGTAGAATCATACAGCTATATTAGTGTGTTGTGGATTGCATAGGATGATGCCACTGCAGAAAAAGTGGAATCATACAGCTAGATTAGTGTATTGTGCATTGCATAGGATGTTGCCACTGCAGATGAAGTGGAATCATACAGCTATATTTGTGTAGTGTGAATTGCATAGGAAGTTGCCACTGCAAATAAAAGGAAATCATACTGCTATATTTGTGTAGTGTGATATTGCCCTGATTCATTGATCTCTGCATGTAGAAGGTCCTAATTCTTAATTTACATCAGTGATGATGAACAGCACCATAAGTCATCCTCAGTGCATGCATCATCCTTTCAACAAGTGGAGTGAATAGGAAAACCCAACGCTAGTATCACAGGGCAATATCCTTCTCCCTTTCACAGGGCAATATCCTTCTCCCTCTACATAAATGTAATAATAATAATACTGTAATAATAATAATAGGCATAACCTTTCTTTAATTACATTGAAGAACTGTAATTGTGACCATTTAATCACCTCTAGTTTTTGGAAATCCAGTTGATATCTGTCTAGTTGCACCTAAGGTGACTGGCTTCTGTGACCAAATATTAACCCAGAAGTCACAGCTTATACAGCTAGTGCAATGGGAGGACAGGTGTTGATGCCACATCTTGGCCTTGGTTCTCAGTGCTGCCAAGATGAGGAAGTTTCCTGAATGCTCATGGACAGCTGATGAAATAAACCAAAAAACCATTTTATTAGTTGCATTTTACAACAATCTCTCACAATAATTTACAATAATCTTTCACCTTTACAGTGCAATCCCATGCATGTTTACTGAGAAGTAACCCCCCCCCACCATATACTCAACGAAAGTTACTCTCAAATAAGTATCTCTGGGATTGTAGTGTTCAACTGGAATATAGTAAGTAGTTGTTTGCTCTGCCTGGATGCACGACACACCCCTCACATAGCCAAGAGATGGCACTATTTCTTTTCTTTGTATGGA
>NW_024821332.1:0-1818 GCF_019175285.1 Sceloporus undulatus | reverse complement strand
ACGTCCTTTCTTAACCCTAGTACGTACCTAGTACGTACCTTTTGCCCATGCGGAATAGGCCAAAATCAGGACTCGAGATTACCTGAACAGATTGGAGAACTGGGCCAGAATGGGGGGGGGGGAGATGTTATACTCACAAACATAAGTTGGCTAAACAGCAGAACATGTGAAAATAATACAGGTGTCTTAGCAGACCACAAGCTAATGGTATAATATAGCAGCAAAAAAAGATGCAGTTTTAGGCCCGTTACATACCTGACTGTTTTCCTGTGGAGGGATGCCGCAGTAGCAAAACTGCCCAGGATCCCTCCACTCCAAAAAGAACCCCGGAAAAAACAGGTTCTTTTTGGGTCTCCATGCGCATGTTAGGGGTGTGTCATGGGCTCACTCGTGATAAATAATAATAATAATAATAATAATAATAATAATAATAATAATAATAATAATAAATTGTTCATTTATTAACCGCTTTTCCAACGATCAAAGCAGTGTACAGAAATTGTTAAAAACAGACAATAAGAATAGTAAAAACCACATCTTAAAGTACATAATTAAAATGGATTAAATGTGAGCAAAATTTAAAAACATCCAACGACACTGTTAAAATCAAAAATCATAGATACTATACATCGATAGGGGAATATATTCTTAAACGGAATTAGGAGGGAAGGCTTGAAGGAAGAGATGAGTTTTTAAAGCCTTCTTAAAGGCTTCCACTGATCCACTAAGGCGAATCCCTTCAGGTAAGGCATTCCATAGAGAGGGTGCCACGGCTGAAAAGGCCCTTTGTTGAGTGGACACCAATCTCACCTTAGGTTGGTTAAGAGACAGTTTTCCAGAAATTCTGAGTGTGCGGGGAGGATTATGCAGGGAGAGGCGTTCCCTCAAGTAACCCGGGCCCAAGCCATTTAGGGCTTTAAAGGTAATAACCAACACTTTGTACTGGGACCAGAAACGAATTGGCAGCCAGTGTAGAGATTTTAAAATAGGTGTTATATGATCAAATCTCGTTGTGCCCGTAATTAGCCTGGCTGCTGCATTTTGGATCAGTTGAAGTTTCCGAACCTGATACAAAGGTAGCCCCATGTAGAGAGCATTGCAGAAATCCAAATGAAAGGTTACCAGTGCATGTACTACTTTTTCTAGGTCCCCTCGGTCCAGACAGGGACGCAGCTGGCGTATCAGCCGAAGCTGATACCAGGCACTCCTGGCCATCGCATCTATTTGAGATGATAAACATAGGGATGGATCCAGGAGTACTCCCGAACTACGTACTTTGTCCTTCAGGGGAAGTTTAATCCCATCAAGACAGGATGACAAATTTCCCTGCCCGGGCCAGGCGAACCTATCATGAGTACCTCTGTTTTCTCTGGATTCAATCTGAGTTTGTTTTTCCTCATCCAACCCATTATTGACCCCAGGCAGGCGTCCAGAGGAGAGATGCAATCCTTAGTCACTGTGTCAGTTGGAGACATGGAGAGATAGATCTGGGTGTCATCAGCGTACTGATAACACCAAGCTCCATGGCTCTGGATGATCTCTCCCAGCAGCTTCATGTAAATATTAAATAGCATGGGGGACAGAATGGCGCCTTGAGGGCCACCCGATGTAAGCTCTCTTTTTCAAGAGCAGCTGTTCCCCAGCCTCACCATCTGGAACCTTCCCGAGAGATAGGACCGGAACCACTGGAGCACAGTGCCCCCGATACCTAATTCTCCCAGGCGTTCCAGAAGGATACCATGGTCGATGGTATCGAAGGCTGCTGAGATGTCCAAGAGCACCAACAGAGTTATATCTCCTCTGTCGGTGGCCAGACGG
>NW_024821331.1:0-1818 GCF_019175285.1 Sceloporus undulatus | reverse complement strand
ACTTAAAAGAAAATCATATGAAAATAACAAACAGATGGTATTTTACCCCTTTAAAACTTAAGAAAATATACCAAATACCAGACATGAAATGTTGGCACTGTAAAAAAGACTCTGGGTCATTATATCACATGTGGTGGGCTTGTAGTAAGATCAAAAGGTTTTGGGAGAAAATACACTTAACTATCCAATTTGAAATATTAGCAGAATTTTACTTACTAAACATAACATCTGTCTTTAATAAAGAAATAGAAAATAAACATTGGAGGATACTCTTGTATATAACAACAGCAGCAAAATTGGTTATAGCCAAAAATTGGAAAAACAATGACATACCAACTTTAGAGGAATGGTCATTAAAATTACAAGAACTAAGAGAAATGGACAGACTAAATTTTTGATTAATAATAAGTCCAAAGATAGATTAAACGAGGAATGGCTTCCGGTATTACAATTTTGGGAAAACAAATTAAATATTAAAAGGAATTGAATTTGATCATATAAGGAAATGAATTATAATTTATAAGAATATCATATAAGACCAGATTTAATCAATGAAATGGACAAAGATTTGTTGTCTATTTTCTTTTTAGTTTTAATGGAAATATGTGATTTATAGCATATAGATGGATGAATCAACTGATGTGAAACGAAATGAGAAATGGCACTTGTGAAGCAAAGTTTCTTTCTCTTTCTTTTTGAATGTGTTTAGTGAATGTGTTTAGGTATGCAATTTTAAATAGATGATTTGGTTTAATGTTTGCTTATGTTAAAACTAATAAAGAAAAAAACTGTGAATATCCCGGCAGAAACCAGGATATGGCAACCCTACTTCCAGAGATATATACACCAAATCCAAAATTAGGGTTTTTTTATCAGTGGCATAGAAGGAAAGATGTGTTGCTACACACACCAGCTGAAAATATTTTTGAATATGAAAATGAAAAATATCTAGGAGTAGAAGTTATGCTTCAAGGAGTTCAAGGAGTTAAAGCAATAATAGTGGGTATTCAGAAAACAAGGTCACATTTTACAAACAAAGTAAATTAGATCTTTCTTTTTAAAAATTGATTTTTTTGTGGCGATTGCAATGGAGTTATCCAAGCAATAAGTAACCAATAAGTAATTGAAGCTCTACACATAAAGGAGACAAGAAAGGGAAATTATCAAAGCTTTATTAGTAGTTGTATTTTCTGGACAATTTAGGTCTTCAGGATGTTTGAAAATTTAAATATGGAGAAGCCAGAGACTATACATTTTTCTTAGACAAACATAATTCTTTCTTTGAACCAATATGCTTCTGATTTCAAGAACCCCTTGCCATAGTGTAAAGAAATTTGGACCTATTATCCAAAGATTTCCAGATTATAATCCCATACAAAGGATGGTGAATAAGAAAACTTTTAGTTGCAGATTAAATGAATTCTTATTATATGATGGATAAGTTATTGATAAAATAAAAAATACACAAACAATTTGGATAAAGGTACAGATGTGAAAACAGTCTGGGATACCTGTAAAGCATTTATAAAAGGATTTTTGATACAACAAAATATTTATCTGAAAAAAGAAGAAATTAGAAAGAAATGTTAAAATTTTAGATAAAATTAAATTAAACTGAAGTAATTACCACACAAAAAAACTGCTAGTCGAAAATATTAAAGTCTTACAGAACTAGCTTTCAATGTTTTAAAATCGAGACAAAATTGGGAAAGTGGCCATCAACCTGTGGGTGTAAATTTATGGGGTACCTCAGACCTCAGATCAAGTTGTTGGGCAGACAGTTGGATTGCAAATAATCAAGAGGTGTGGCAAAATGGC
>NW_024821330.1:0-1818 GCF_019175285.1 Sceloporus undulatus | reverse complement strand
CTTCCAAGTTGGTGTTGTGTGGTTTTTTGCAGCAGCATCTAAGGCAAAGGAAAACCTTCCAAAGATAAGAGTGACAGATTGAACATTACTGTAAGAAATTCACCAGGTGAGTTATTAACACTACAGATGACTATTTATCGACTTTCTCTCTCTCTTTTTAGCCAGGGGATTCGAATATATTGCCTTTCTGTGGCCAGTTTTCTTAAAACAAGCACCTAATGAGGACAGAAACAGAGAGTTACGGCAAGACAGAGGCCATAAAGCACATTATTTTTAATCAACAATGCTACAAGTGAGACAGTGCCTTTTGTGTTGAGGTTGGAGGGGGACAAAAACCTGATTTAAAATCCTTGATGGGATTTAGTGAGTCAAAAAACCAACAGAAAGCCTAAACCTGGTTAGTATTTACAGCATTCTGTTTCACACGTAAGTCTATATATAACCACAGTTTATGGGTCTAATGGTGGCCCATGGAGTGATTATTGGGATGTGTAATTGACTTTGATGGATGTCAAAAATGGGTAGGAAACGCTAATCTCTAAACGCTAATCCAGATCACCAGATCAGGGGCTCTGGGAAATAGGAAAACTGAACACAGTACTGCCTACAATCTCTCTTTGGTATCAGGAGCTATGTGACATCAAAGTGAGGACCATCTAATTTGTGTTCAACTGCCCCAGTGAAATGTCAGTGGTTTGGGTTTCAGCTTTCAAAACTCCTGTCCACTTTGACCAATGGTCAGCGTTTCTGAGATCTGAAGTTCAAAACAGCTGGAGGACCAAAGACAGAGAGCTGGTGGCATTTGGCCCTCCAGATGTTTTGGTTACAGTTCTTTCTCGTTGACCGGGGAGTCTCAAGTTCAAAACATCTAGAAGGGAGTAGAAGATGTGGTCCTAGGATTGCATGTGGCAACCAAGGAAACTCATACTCTCTTAGCCTCAGGAAAAGACAAAGGTGAACCATTTCTGAACAAATCTTACCAAGAACACCCTGTGATAGCTTCACCTTAGGGCCACCACAAGTCAGAAATGATTTGAAGGCACATAGCAACACATAGCCTGGACCTAAGATGTATAGATGTTTTAGGTCATAAGCAGAACTTAGAATTGTGTCAAGAGACAGACTAGCAGGCAGCAGAACTGTTGTAGCAAGAGAGTTGTATGGTCCTTTAATCTGCATTCTGGCTGTACCCAAAAAAGTTTCCAAACACTCTTCAAAGTCAGCTCCACATAGAGGGCATCACAGTAATCCAAATGGGATGTAACCAAGAAATGAAGGGAATATCCGAATCATACAGTCACGGAATGGTAGAGTTGGAAGAGACTCCAAGGGTCATCCAGTCCAACCCCATTTGGCCATTCAGGGAGACACAATCCAAGCACTCCTGACAGATGACCATCCGGCCTCTGTTTACAAACAGCCTCCAAGGAAGGAGACTTCACCACACTCTGAGGCAACATCTTCCACTGTCAGATAGCTCTTACCATCAGGAAGTTCTTCCTAATGTTTTTGCAGAATCTCTTTTTCCTATAGTTTGACTCTACTGCTCTATATCCTAGTCTCTGAAGCAGAAGAAAGCAAGCTTGCTCCATCCTCAATATGACCTCCCTTGCAATCATGTCCCCCGCCCCCCTTTAACCTTCTCTTCTCCAGGCTAAACATCCCCAGCTCCCTAAGACAATCCTCATGGGGCTTAGTGATTTCCAGACCTTTAACCATTTTTGGTCACTCTCCTCTGGACTCTCCTCTTGCAACCAGCAGCTCTTCTCCAGCTGTTCTTCCATACAGGAGAATCAGCCTTACGAGCTTCTTAGTTGA
>NW_024821329.1:0-1818 GCF_019175285.1 Sceloporus undulatus | reverse complement strand
GGGACAGGTTCCTCAACAATTTCAATGGGATTTCCCTTTGGCAGCACCCCCTCAAGCTGGGCCAGGGCCTGCAGGTTCATTCGGACGCATCAGGTAGTCTGGGCTTTGGGGTTTATTTTCAGGGCCACTGGTGTGCGCTTTGGCCAATGCACTGGGCGGAAGGAGGGATTCTTCGGGACCTTACCTTCCTGGAATTTTTTCCCATTCTAGTGGCCATACACATTTGGGGCAGCGAGCTGGCCAACAAGGTGGTCTGCTTCTGGTGCGACAACCAGGCAGTAGTCAGGGTCCTCAATCACCAATCCTGCAAATCTGAGTGGGTCATGTTACTTGTGCGTCCCTTTGTCCTCCATTGCCTTCTTAACAACATCACCTTCAGGGCCCATTTTGTTCCTGGACTCGACAATAATATTGCAGACGCCCTTTCTCGTTTCCATGTAGACAGGTTCGATTCGCTGGCACCAGGAGCGAATCCCACGCCCACCCCCTTCCCAGAGGAATTGTGGGACATTGAAAATCTGCTATAAACCAGGACGTGATGGCTTCGGTGGCCCCAGCCAACCTACAGTCATACAAGAGAGCAGTGTCCAAGCTGCAGACATTCTTTCAAGCCAATGGGCTATGCCCCCAGTGGCCACTCCAAGCCAATACTGTACTAAAGTTCCTGGTTTGGCTCAGGGAGACTGGCAATGCCCCCCGCACCATGGCGTTCCACCTGGCGGGCATCTCCTTCTTTTCTAAGCTGGGGTGATTCCGGGACCCTTGCTCATCCTTTTTGATTAGGAGGACCCCGGACGGCTGGAGAAGGATGCCCCCCCCCAAAACAGGATGCCAGGAAACCTATTTGCTTCAATGTTCTTTACAAAACTACTTCTCATGTGCAAGTCCAAGGCCGAAACTCGTCTGCTCTGAGTTGCATTTGTCACAGCATTCTTTGGGGCGTTGCGGGTGGGTGAGTTGGTTCCAGTCTCCAAGTCGGACAATTCTGGTCACTGTATTCGGGTGGGAGATGTTTCCTTTGGGCACAACACTGTTTATTTAGCTCTTCGCAGGTCCAAGTGCGACCAGGTAGGAAAAGGGTCCACCATCACCCTCTGGAGACTGAAGGGGCACAGCCTTTGCCCAGTGCGGATGCTGGAAAGATTCCTGTCATCTCACCCTTGTCGTGGCAGCTCTCTCTTTGGGAACGGAGATGGCTCACCACTTACGAGATACCAGGTGGTGGCAGTACTACACTTGGCTCTTCAGCAAGCAGGCTTGCCCGCCAGGGAATTTGTCAGCCATTCTTTTCGCATCGGGGCTGCAACAGTGGCAGCACAATATGGTATGCCGACTCAGGACATTAAGTGGATGGGCAGGTGGAAATCTGGGGCGTTTGCAGGGTACATTCGCCCCCACAAGGACGATTGCCTGGGGGCTGGGCATGGACACAAGAGACATTGAGTTTGTCTTGTTGTTGGGACACTGAGTTTCTTTTGTTCTTGGAGAAGGGTTGGCGGAAGGCGGGCCCATGGGGGTCCCGCCTTCGTGGCGGTAGCATAGGTCTTGGATCTGTTGGGTGTGGTTTCCAGTGCTGTGGAGCATGGGATCGGGAGACCCCTGGGACCCAGACGTGCTGAGGGGACAGCGATGTCGCCAATGCGGACGCAGCATTGAGTCAGCGTCCCCTGGTGACAAGGGGCGAAGATGCACAAATGTGCATAACCAGTTCACAAGGAGATTGGGCACCTAACGCCGGTTCCCCCGCTGTCATCCCGAGGCCTGGTCGTGCCCAGGCAATTCGGTTCATCGATCAACATGGGTTGGTGGATGACAGAT
>NW_024821328.1:0-1818 GCF_019175285.1 Sceloporus undulatus | reverse complement strand
TACAATATTATCTAACTTAATTGGTAAATTCACACCTAAATATCTCAGCTTTTTAATCCCCAATTTCAATCCTGACACAATTTGGGTTTCTTTTTCTTCCGGCCAATTCGTCTTCATAAACATTGTCTCTGATTTATCCATATTAAACTTAAGCCCAGAAATGTTTTCAAATGTCTGAAATACTTCCAATGACTTGATTACAGCTTCATTCGGTTTCTGTGTCATTATCAGAAGATCATCATCTGCAAATGAATCCAACTTCATCTCTTCTTTATCTATTTCATGTCCCTTTATCTCTTCTGATCCCGAACCATATTTGCAAACGCTTCCGTTGCTAATATAAGTAATAAAGAGGAACGAGGGAACCTTGACTTACTCCACTTTCATTTTAGATTTCCTTTATCTCCATTTATCATGATTTGTGCTTCTATATCATTATATATTTCTTTGATGGTTTCACTAAACCTTTCCCCTAATCCAAATTCCCTACAAATTTTATATAGATATTCATGATTTATTCAATCGAATGCTTTGTAAACATTTGGTTTTATCAAACCTAATTTATTTTTGTATTGTTTGGCATGATGTAGTATATTAAATATATTCCTTATCGGTTCATAAATATATCTGCCTTCCACAAATCCATATTGTTCTTCTTTAATTAAAGTAGGTAAATATTCTTTTTAATCTATTGGCTAGGATTTTCATTAATATTTTATAATCTCGATTGCCTAATGTGATCGGATGATAAGATTCGGAATTGGCTGGATCTTTATTGGGTTTAAGTATTAATATAATTACAGGTAGGTTCCATGTTTCTGGGATTATTTTATTAGCCAATATTTCATTGTAATTTTTAGTCAAATGCTCACTCAATTCATTTTTAAAGGTTTTATAAAATATAGATGTGAATCCATCTGGGCCAGGAGATTTAAATCCTTTTAAATCTTATATTACTATTTCAATCTCTTGTTTAGTTATTGGGGAGTTAATATGATTACTCTGTATTTCCGTTCTGTCGAGTTGTTCGCTTTTGATCCTTTCGTGCCACAACTTGTGCTGCTCTGCTTTAATAGAGGGTATGTTTATCAAATTTGCAGATGGCACCAAACTAGGAGGAGTAGCTAATACCCCAGAGGACAGGATCAACATTCACATACTTGGAGTATGTCCAGAGGAGGGACAACACAATGGAGAGACAGGGAGCTGGGGATGTTTAGCCTGGAGAAAAGAAGGTTAAGAGGTGATATAATAGCCCTGTTTAAATATTTTAAGGAATGTCATATTGAGAAGGCAGCTAGCTTGTTTTCTGCTGCTCCAGAGAACAGGACCCGGAGCAATGGATGCAAGCTACAGGAAAAGAGATTCCAGCTCAACATTAGGAAGACCTTCCTGACAGTAAGGGCTGCTTGATAGTGGAATATATTCCCTCAATGGAGAATGATGGAGTCTCCTTGTTTGGAGGCCTTTAAACAGAGTCTGGATGGTCATCTGTCGGATATACTTTGATTGAGAGTTCCTGCATGGCAGAAGGGGGTTGGGCTGGATGGCTTTGAGATCACAATGCTTCAGGTAAGGATCACAATGGGCCAGTCTCAATCCTTCAGGCAAAGAGCATCAGTCTGAACTCATAATAGTCCCGTCACAATCTTTCAGGAAAGGTGCCTCAGGCTGAGATCACAATGGGACAGCCTGAATGCTTCAGACAAGGATCATAACCCTTTGGTCGCTAAGGGCCAGGCTCAACCCTTCAGGTAAGGAACACCTGCCTAAAGTCAATAAGCCCATCTTAATCCTTCAGGGAAGGAACATCAGCCC
>NW_024821327.1:0-1818 GCF_019175285.1 Sceloporus undulatus | reverse complement strand
CAGCCTTCCCCATTCCAGAAGTGGTAGAGCACATCTTCCATAATCCTTCACCTGTATCACTGCTTTTCTCCTGAATGAGACCCAAATTCCTCCTATGTCCTCCCTTATAACAAACAAACAGCTTCATTTATATACCACGTCATACTGAATTAACAATGTCTAAGTGGTTAACAACTGTAAGCTAATTGCCCCCAATAATCTAGGTATTTATTTTAGCGACCTCAGAAGGATGCAAGCCTGAGTTGAGCTTGAGCCGTTTTGCTGGTATTGAACTCACAACCTTATGATTTTGAGTGAGTGGCTCCAGAGACTAGGACCCGGAGCAATGGATGCAAGCTGCAGGAAAAGAGATTCCACCTCAACATTAGGAGGAATTTCCTGACAGTAAGGGCTGTTCGACAGTGGAACACACTTCCTAGGAGTGTAGTGGAGTCTCCCTCCTTGGAGGCCTTCAAACAGAGGCTGGATGGCCATCTGTCGACGATGCTTTGATCTGGATTTCCTGCATGGCAGGGGGTTGGACTGGATGGCCCTTGCGGTCTCTTCCAACTCTATGGTTCTATGATTCTATGTGGTGTGTCGCCCCTTCAGGGCCATCTGTTTTTGGCTCAAAGAGAGAGGAACAGGCCAAAAGGGGGGGAACAGGTCAAAGAGAGGCAGGTCAAAGAGAGAAGATTTTCACACCAACACTTACCATGGGTTAAGCGCCAGTAAAGCGGTGGTAAAACATTCCTGAAGCACAAGGGTGTAAAAACCGGTCACACTTCTAAAACATCAATGAAGTGTCCCCTCACCTCTACTGTCCTTGGATCATTCATGGAGCAGCCATTTCCTATTAACAGAGCAGCCATTTTCTATTTGCTTTAATAGAAAATGGCTACTCCTTGAACGATTCAAGGACGATAGAGGTGAGGGGACACTTCACTGACATAGATTTTTGTGGGTTTTTCAGGCTATGTGGCCATGTTCTAGAAGAGTTTCTTCCTGATGTTTCACCAGTATCTGTGGCTGGCGTCTTCAGAGAATGTGAGAATATTCTCTGAAGATGCCAGCCACAGATGCTGGTGAAATGTCCGGAATAAACTCTTCTAGAACATGGCCACATAGCCCAAAAAACCCACAAAAAACTATGGATGCCAGCCATGAAAGCCTTCGACTTCACACTTCACTGACATTTCAGAAATGTGACCAGCTTTCACACCCTCGCGCTTCAGGGATGTTTTACTGACGCTCTACTGGCGCTTCACCCATAGTAAGCGCTGGTGTGAAGATCTTCATTCTCTCTTTGTCTCTGAATTTTAAAGGTCTTCCTGACTTGGAGACTGCTTTCCTAAAAGTGAAGAAAGCACCTCTGGATGGAGCAAAACATGACCTCGGTGTTGTTCAAAAAACCAAAAACATGTGCTTGTAAAGGGGCAAAGGTGAACATGTCCTTTGGGTGCTGATAATGACTCTTAAGTGGTCTGGGCAAGATCAAGCAATGGGCTTGTATACTCAGGACAAAGCCAATCAATATAGATATTTACTCTCAAATCCAGATATTTTTCCTAATTTCTCTATAGTCTGCAGGCTAATTCACTATGGGGGTGGGGAGTACCAGTGTGAGACAGTTAGCCAATCTTCATTTGATGGAGGTCAACAACATGGTTAAGCCCTGACTGCTTTCATTAATGCAAACATTTCCTTGTCATCCGGGAGTGTATGTGTGTTTGGAATACAACTTCCAGTTTGTACTTCAGAATAAGACTTGATCTTTTCCCCAGCACGGGCGCAGATTCAGAGAACCATCAGCCCTACCTGTCCAGTATGATTTCTTAA
>NW_024821326.1:0-1818 GCF_019175285.1 Sceloporus undulatus | reverse complement strand
ATAAAATACTTTAATTCAGTGTTGCTAAGAAAAGCCCTTGTGATTTTATTTGTAAGGCTTGTCTGTCCATATGTCTCTTTGTGTTTTAAAGTTGTATTTTGTTAAGTTTAGATTTTAATTGCTAATAGTATAGATAGTTGCAATGGGTTGTAAATTTGGCTGGGGATTATGGGTCGTGGTATAGCTTAGCTAGATAGAGGGTGGGATTTGTTGCAGCTGTCTAGAATAGTTCTGGGAATGATAGCTTTTGCAATGTTTGGGATGTTGGCTGAAGAAAGTTGGGGGCAGGTGTTAACAGAAAGGGGTCTAGTTTCTGGGAATGGCAAAGGGGGGCCTTGTTACCTGTGGGGCAGAGACTGTGGGAATTGGAGGTGGGGGCTAGGATTGGAAGAGGGTGGGGTTTTAGGTGTTGAGGTTTGAATGTATTGTTTGACTTGGAGTGCGCAGTTCTGGCTTAAACAGTGAATTCCCGACTATGTGTTCTCAATAAAGTTCTTTGCTATTTCAACACACTGGACTCTTTGAAGTACAAAACTGACCCTTTATTCTCTCCTCAGACCTCAGCTCCATTCCCAGCCATAAGAACAGCAGAGGCAAACATACAGGATACACAGAGAGAGCTTGATTTCCAAAGCACAGCCTCCCTTTCCTGCCTTTCCCTCCTGAGTCCAGCTCTGCACCTTGGGCTCCATTGCAGTCTCCCCAAAGGAAGAAAAGAGGGAAGAAAGGGGAGGCCGCTGAATCCCTGGTGCATACCTTCCTTTCCCACAAAGGATGCCAGCAGAATAAGCAGCAGCAGCAACTAGGCCCTGGCAATCCCTGCGCATGCTGAGGAGGGTCCTCGAGGGGGATGTTGCGGTCGGTCAGGACCAAAAGCCTAGCCGAATCCAGCAGCAGCTCTGAGACCATTTGTGTCAGCTTGCCTAGGGAGTCTGTTAAGGAACGGGGAGGATGGTAAACTAACAGAATCCCCATACTTTCCCTAGTCTTTAAGCTGAGGTAAATACATTTGATGTGGTCAATCATACGGATAGGTATCCTGCTCAAGGAAAGATTGTCTTCAGGGACCAAAGCAACGTCCCCTTACCTGCTCACTGATGGAGAACCCGGCTGGTAAGGCCTGATCCCAGGTGGCTGAGCTATCATCACCCAGCCAGGTCTCCATGAAACAAGCCAGATCAGCCTCTTCGTCCAGAGGGAGATCATGGACTATCTGCGTTGTATTTTTGACTGACCTGGCATTACACAAGAGCAGGGAAAGGTTCTTGGTATGCTCTGCAGCCCTTTTGGGATAGCAGGGTGAGTGGAAGGGGAGATAGATATCTGTCAGGGTCCTAACTGCAGCCCATCTTGCAACACAGAAGGCAGTACTTTGAAAAAGGAATAGCTTTTATCGAAGAAGATACATGTAGTAGAAGTGACTCTTTTGTCAAGAATGAAAGAAAGTATAAAGATACCCCTTTTATGACCATATGAATCCACCCCACTCCATTTACCCATAAAGCTAATTAATTGGATAGCTCTTTCCCGCACAGCGTTCTCCCGCCCTTTTCTGCGCAGTGTCCTTCCATCCGGGATTGTGGCAGCTTTCCTAAAAGCAATGAAGCTCTCATGTGCCTTTTCTCAACCACTGCACCTCTGGCCTTGGACCACAGAACTCAGCCACACAACAGTTTAATTAACATCATGGTTTAACAATATAATAATAATAATAATATGCTTTATTTTTATACCGCTTTTCCGAGGTGATCAAAGCGGTTCACAGAATCATTTAAAACTTACACATCATAAAAACAACCTCACAAAAACCAATTAAAA
>NW_024821325.1:0-1818 GCF_019175285.1 Sceloporus undulatus | reverse complement strand
GGCGTTCCCCCGTGTGATAAAGTCGCGTTTTGGGCCCCATCCGGTGCCCATTGCGTTCCATGCGTGCCCACGCTCATCCCCGTTAGAACGCGCTGGGGAACGGTTTATGCCCCATGTGATAATAAACTTTATCTGACAAAAAAAAGGAATATTTAGGATATACTTCCTACAAAACCAAGTTTATTGCTTAGTGATTTCTCTTTTATATTTAAATCATTATATCATTTTGAATTCCAAAGTTATCCTCCCCATATTGTAATACTGGCAGCCTTTCCTCTGTCAGTTTGTCATCTGATTTATTTCTAATAATAAATGTTTATCTGTCCATTTCTTTTAATTCTTCCAGTTTCAATATCCACTCTTCCCAGATTGGAAGGTCTTTGTTTTTCCAATTTCTCGCAATCACTGTCCTCGCTGCCATCACAAGATAGAGCAATACCCTCCAGTACTTCCTTTCTGTTTAATTTTGAATCCATCTCAAAATTACAGGCCCACATATACAATTTTAAATCTGGGAGAGCGTACCCTCCTCTGTCCTTGCTGTCTTTTAATACCTCCCATCTTATTCTTGGTTTGCCATCTCTCCAAATAAACAGCTTCAGATTTTTAGTCCAATGTTCAATAATCTCTTCTTTTATGAAAATTGGTAGATTGGATAACAAAAAAATTTTTTTTGGAAGAGAATATATTTTTATAAGGTTAATTTCCCCCAAAATTGACAAGTTTAATTTGTTCCATTTTATCAAATCTTTCTGTATTTCCTTCCATTTCCCCCTGTAGTTGTTTTCAAAAAGTTTAGCATTGTTATTTGTGAGCCAGATACCAAGATACTTGACTTTTTTAGCAATTTTACATCCGGTTAATTTATAAATTACATGCTGAACTGATCAAGCTCCACATGTTGGGTTCTGTTCCTTTAAATGTTCAGCAGCAGAGCTCCTGCACAATTTGGAGCAGTTGTAAAAGGAATGGGAGTAAAATCAGACATAGTGGTGGTGCTATCTGCTGTCCCTGGATATTAAGCATGAACAAATTCAACCTAGGCCAGGATGGGAAGGGCAAGCCTTAAACATGTAAAACTATCAAAGGAATCAGTGCATAAGCCTTAAACAGAAAAGGCTACAATGATGAGTCTGCCTCCTATTTAGACACCAATCAGCACAGAGGCTGGAGGAATGGAGACTGAAGCAGAAAGGACTGACCAAAAATTGACCTGACATGACTGGCCTGGGTAATAAACATTTAAGAGCTTTGCTTATGTGATCATCAATTTAAAAAATCTAAATGAGATCACAGCAATATGAAAGCCCTATGTGGTATTCTGGTAAAGTGTTCTTAAACAAGGACAAACACATTAATTTTGCTGCCTGCTCTCTGCTGAGGATGAATTTCTAAGCATGAAGTTTTGTACATGGGGGCTTTCCCCATGTGATCTAGAACCACAAACAATCAGGAGCTATAAAACATGCCAAAATCCTATAGGTAGGAGAGCATCTAGGTTGCCAAAATTTGCTTTCAACATGTGGAAGGCAGACACACATGGTGACCAGGGGTGGTGGGACACAACTACAGTGATCATCCTTGCTCCTTCCTGGATTAAATCAACAAACCAAAATTGAATAAAAACCTCAGGGTTTCCCTGAGTTGATTTTATTCTGACATAGACAAGCAAACCAAGAAACATAGGTACAGTCCGATGAGGAACCCACCATTAGAACAACCGAGACATAAATTACCTGCCTCTAATCACCCTATTATTTTTCATTTTCTATTTTTACACATTAGGAAATTCTTATTTTTATGGCAATATACATTTCT
>NW_024821324.1:0-1818 GCF_019175285.1 Sceloporus undulatus | reverse complement strand
ACAATTACAATCCCTCATGCCTTCCTGATTCCATTTTCTTCACAAATTTTCTTCACAAATATTTGTGGTAGCACAGGTTCAAACCCTTTTATTTGGGTTTTTTAAAAGATAATACATTGGGGAAGAGTTGTGCAATGCATTATAAGATTTTACCCTTGTCAGCACTGACCCTAGTCCTCCAATGTAAGAAACTATTATCACTTAATTCATAGTCCCTTAGTGATATATGAGAACAACAACGATAATAATAATAATAATAATAATAATAATAATAATAATAATAATAAAATGTATGTATTTCCCATCTCTCCTCAAGGCTTGAGGCAGGGTACAACATGTTAAAATATAAAACACAATCAAAAAAAGAAAACAAAACATATCAAACCAGCAGTTAAAATACAATGCTATAAAACCATTAAAATAAAGTCATTATGAATACATTCTTTAAAATATACAAATTAAAAAGTCATGATTTAAAATTGGCTGGGTTGGCCTGACAGAAGAGATGTGTGTCTCAAATGTTGTTTTAAATGCCATCAGTGTTATCAGTTGTCATCTGGGAGAAAAGGGTACCCCGGAAAACTGGCTGGTTGCAGCACACATTTCCCATAGGACCTGAGCGTACAAGGCAGATTAGACTCATAGAATCATAGAATCAATTACATGAGAGAAGGCAATCCTGTAGGTAACCTGGACCCAACCCATGTAGGGCTTAAAGGGTAATGACTAACATTTGCACTTTGCCTGGAAACTAACTGAGAAGTCAAACACCTAAGAAGTCAAGATAGATTGTTACTCGGGGTCTGGGTTGGAGTACAGCTGTTGTTATAACACCATACGGGTTGTTTCAGAGCATTCCAAGATCACACATTTCGATTAAAAACTTTTTTAAAAAATGGATATGTGAAATTTTCTGTAACTCACACCCGATCTGAGATTCAGGTTACTTTGAATTTAAATCATCATGGCCAAGTATTTTGGATATGGTTAAAATGGATTCTAGGTTATTGGTGGTGGTGGTGTTTACTGCTGTCAAGCTGTCTTCAGTTTATGGTGACCCAATGAATGAAAGATCTCCAAATCTTGATTTTGTTTTAACCTTGTTATAGTAATATTTTATTAATTTTATCATCTTGTGGTTTTAGATTGTGTGCTGTAGGCAGGATTTGTTTTTATTTTTGGATTCTTGTTTTCCTCCTTTGTAAAGCGCTATGTAAGGCCTATGGCGCTATATAAATAAAATAATAATAATAATAATAATAATAATAATAATAATAATAATAATAATAATAATAATAAATCAACCTGTCACCAACAAACTCTGGTAAACCCATGGCTTCCTTGATTTGAGTATTGTGGTCTTTCTCTTTTCCTATTGTCTTCTAATTTACCAAGCACTATTATCTTTTCTAGTGATTGTGTCTTCTCCTGAAAGGTCCAAATTATGATATTCTCAGTCTAGTCATCTTGGCCTCCAAGAAGAGTTCAGGCGTGTTTTGCTCTTAGAGCCATTTATTTGTTTTTTGGGCAGTCCACTGTATCCACAGAACTCTCCCCCAGCACATTTCAGATTAACTAATTTTCCTTCTATCAGATTACTTCCCTGTCCGCCTTTTACAACCATACATAGAACCTAGAAATACAATGGCATGGGCAATCCTAACTTTGGTATTCAATGATACAGTATATCTTTACATTTGAGGATCTGGCCTACTTCCTTCATAGCTGCCCTTCCAAGTGCCAGTCTTCTGCTTTCTTGACTCCAGTCTCCATTCTGATTACTGAGCTTTAACTATTTAAATGTCTTCATCATCTACT
>NW_024821323.1:0-1818 GCF_019175285.1 Sceloporus undulatus | reverse complement strand
CAATTATTTGGTGAGCCTGCCTTTAGGCAAGTATCACCATTTTTTTCCTAAGGCAAGGTGGAATATATATTCTATAGAATTACTTTGTGGCAGTTTTGTCAGTGTTCCTTATACCGAAAAAAGATGCCTATGTAATAACTTCAAAGTAGTCTATGCAACACTCTAGCCTTTACAATCAGATACAACAAGCCAAAAATCTATCCATTATTCACTAAGATGAATGGAAGATCAGAACTTCTTCATGTAAAATTCTTGCTGGAAAATGACTGCCCAAATGTCACTCTTGTAGTTGCCACATTTCTCTCTGAGGCAGCTAGGATCAGAACCCACTATGTATAAATCCACTATGTATGAAGATGAGGAGCCCTCCCTCCAGTCCATCTGAGATCATCCAGCCTGGAAGGGAGTGAAAAGGAAGGCCCAACTCCATCAAGGCTAGCCAGAGCAAAAAGAAGGGCCCTCCTTCCAGTCTATCTGCCATTGTCCAGGCCTCAGAGGGAGAGAAGAACCACTGGACTTGAACTCCTTCCCCACCTCCACTCCCTTCTCCTTTTGTGTCATGTCTTTTTAAATTGCAGGCCTGAGGGCATGGAACTGTCTGAATAACCATCTGTAAGCTGCTCTGAGAGCCTTTAGGGCTGAAGAGCAGGGTATAAATGCCCTAAATAAATAAATGTAAAGAGACAGAGTTAGAATTAGAGTTGAGTTAGTGTTAGTTAAAGTTATGTTTAGCAGCTTCCTCACCTCTTGTTTCGCTGGGGGGAGTTTTATTGTGGGGAATTTGGAGAACTTGTAGATCTTGACTGAACTTGTATATTTTGACTGTATGGCTAAACTTTGGGTCTATGGTCTATCATAAATTATGATTGACTGAGATTAAGTAAATCTGTGAAAAATATGAATTTAACACACATCTCTAAATGAGAGTTGTTGGAGTACAATTTTAATTTCCCAGGGTGTCTATCCTTTTAAAGGTAAACTAAAATATGCAGGTATGAAAGTTAAACTTGTTAGAGTTTAGCGTTCATCAGCAGAGCAGCAAAAAAACATGGGTTAGATTATATTTTAATATGCTTTCCCAAAGAATAAAGACTAACTAAAAAATGACAAACATATAGTTGTGGTTTAAAAAAGAAACAATAATGGCTTTAATAAATATATATGTAACAAAACTAAAACCCAATCTAACTGGAGTTAATATAGCAGGAAGAAAGCTGTTAATCTCACTCAGAGAAAGACTGCTACTAAGTGGAAACTGAGAGGTGAAAGTCCCTGCTTAACTAGGAAAGGAGAATGGGGAATTTTGAGAACTTGTTAAGCAAAAACCATCATTATAACAAAATTTGACCTAAATAACATTTCAGATGAATTCAAGGACAATGTAAGAAATAGATTGGACCTATTAAGTATAATTGACCAGAAACCTGAGGAATTGTGGACAGGAGTCAAAGACATAATTAAGAATGAATGCAAGAAAACACTAACAGTGGCCAAAAAGAAAAATAAGAAGCAGTGGATGACAGATGAAACACTTCATGCAATAAAAGAAAGAAGAAAAGCAAAAGCAAAGGGAGACAGGAACAAGGCCAGAAGTATGAACACAACTGCCCAATGTCTGACATGTAGGGATAAGGAGAAATACTATAATGACCAATGCAGAGAAATAGAAGGAAACAACAAAAAGGGAAGAATGAGAGACCTCTATCAAAAAATCTGAGAAATGAAAGCCAAGTTCACACCAAGGGCAGGGATGCTCTATGGAGAAAAAAAAATATACAGGAACAAGAAAAAATAAAAAGATACTGGACGCAATACACA
>NW_024821322.1:0-1818 GCF_019175285.1 Sceloporus undulatus | reverse complement strand
TATGGTAAAGAGGGCCTAGATCTCATTAAACCCGGAGATTAGTGGTTCTCATTGCTCCATAGGATTGCATCAGTTTTTAGTATCATGACCAATGATCTGAGGGAGAGAAGTTGTCCCTATAAGGGAACCAGCCCTGGCGCAAGGCAAGAGTGTAATCTGTCCTGGAAGCACTGACCCCCTCTTTATTCTCTCATCCATCCAGCCTTTAGTATGAGCACAGACAGTTTAGCTTGCTGGAATTTTGTAAATTTATTGGTATTGTTTTCCTTTGCTTCATCTTTTGGATTCTTTGTTACTTCCCCATAATTTTTACCCTCGACATATCCACAGGTCACATGAAAATCCATAATTTTGGCCCCAAAACCTGCCCTCAACTTATACGTGATATTGACATAGTCGAGAATATACAGTAATCATCATTGGGTTATATGAAGTGATCCTTAAATGGCTCAGCAGTTTAATTTCAACAACTCTCCTGAAAGTAGAAAACCCAACTAGTTCCCTAAAATTACTGCAGAGTTGAGTTTTGCAATTCCAGTGAGTTCATGTCCCACAACTTGAGAAACTTCAACTTGCTACAAAAAAGACAGGAAACTCTCTTTATAGCAGCTTCATTTCCCTTTGAATCATGCTGTTCGTCTTTCTGTAGCGGATCAAGAATGTCCATATGGCAATGCTAGCAGAAATTATTTTATTGTATTTATTTATATCCCACCTTTCCCATGCCAAAGGTAGGGTTATGCTCCTTTGCCTATTGAGGATATCGTAAAACAGATATGATGAGATGACATTTGCCACTGCAATCTACATCCAGTTCACATAAGGCTTGCACAGATTAGTTAACCAGACAGTACAATCACTTTGACACTGCTCCTCATGCAGCTATGTAACACTTTCCTCCTTCCTTGGATATTAATCCTGAATTTTGCAGTTATACAGCACATGCTCATTATAACCTCATATATATTAATCAGCCCCTTGAAGTGTGAATGCCAAAGAAGGATCGCTAGGATCAACTAGATATAGTTTGATTTAAGAGTTTGTCACATACAATCCAAGCTCTCCACTGCTTTTGACCAAAATTATGGTAAAGCAACTCCCTATAGTTCCATTCTAAGATGTGAATGGAATCAAGGCAGAAAAACTGTTTGCAACTAAGATTTATGCTCAACCACATGTCCACACTCAGGAATAATAAGCAGCAACAGAGACAACTATCACAGTTGGTTCCCTATCATGTAGACATGACATGTGACAGCATACATGTGGCTTGTTGGTATTAACAGAATATTAACATTCCCAGTGCAAGAGAACAGCATGAAGTAGTTTATAAATTAATTTTCTAGCTTCTTCTACAGTGCTATGGCATGTTAGTGAGCAGCTGAACTAGCTGTTCATTGCCAACAAACCACACTCCATATGTACAGATTCTTCTTATGTATTGAACTGTCCTCTAGCATTCTATTTTTGGTTTGATCCTGGACTAGCAGCTGTCTTTGCAGACAAGAACCTATCATGCAAGAGGCATTTGGAAATCAGGGCCAGAGCAGGAACACTTACTCCAGAATACTGGATTTCTTTCACATGGTGAAAGTAGCTTTAAAGGAACATCTATAGAGCTAAGCATCTGTCAGAGCTCTGCTAATCTAGTAAAAGATCTCATGTACCGTATTTTCCGGTGTATAAGACTACTTTTTAGCCCAGGAAAATCTTTCCCAAACTTGGGGGTCGTCTAGTATGCCGGAAAAAAAAAGACCAAGCCAGCCGGCTGGGTCCTAAAGAGAGCCCGCGCAGGCAAAGCCTTCTCCCAAGGTGGAG
>NW_024821321.1:0-1818 GCF_019175285.1 Sceloporus undulatus | reverse complement strand
ACACACGCACACACACACCAATAAATAAATGAAATAAAAGCAGAACTCTAGGTAATTTTCAAAAGAAGGGAGGAAAACCCAATATGATTGAAACATGCCAGATGAAATGACATGAAAAAAAGTCAGAGCACAACAGCTAAGAATAATAAAAAAAAAAGTTTTAAAAATGTCTGAAAGTAAGAATAAATAGTAGAAAACCACCACAGTGAGAAATATTGTAAAGTTTTCTTTTTACCTTTTGGGCATGAAATGTTAAAGGAGAGCATGGAAGGTCAGCTGATCATTGTGTCTTTAGTTCTCCTAAAGAGTTTTAAAAGAAACCAGAAGGAGCCTTTGGGATACTTCTGGTATATTTGGAAACCAGAGGTGCAACATCCAAGCGTCCAGGGTGGGATTTTTTGACTCTCTTACGGTGAAGAGTGTTCTACCTGATATATCCCATATCAAGAGTTTCAGTTGCTGAGGTATAATTGTATTTATTTGTTAGGCTGTTCTTAGACTTTTTTAAAAAACTGTTTTCCAGACAAAGGACCGGGAAAGAAGAAAGGTCCCTACAACAAGTTGCCTGGCGTCAAGGTGAATGACAAAGACATCAGGCTAAATGAAGAAGAGATGGCGATCCTTCGCCAGACCATTCCTTCAGGCCCAGAGGAGAGAACCATGTGAGTCTGGGAGACTTTATCCAATAGGTTCTTGGCCTTAGGAGAAAAGCAACAATATGGGAAAGGGGCACCACCTCATCTTTCTCTTCTTTGGTCAAATGGACTGGATTTGTCTGACTTGCCAAGTCAAATCAGCCCTTTTTGATGTTGAACAGGGCCTGGAGGATGACCCACATTTGTTGCTTGGAACGGACAAGCATGACAACAGGAACTAGGAGCTCATCAAATCTGATCATGACTTCAAAGTAATTGACAAGGTGGAGGAGAAGCCAGACAACTGTCGTGTTTTAGGTTTCGGCAGCATGTTTGCATTTTGCTGTTTTGTAAAGACAGTTAATTATTTCTCCCCACTGAGAATTCACCTTCAAAGTAAAGGAAGTCTGGGCAGTACTGATGCTAAACTGTAAGCTTAATATGGGGACCTGCCTGGGAAAACTGAACTCTAGCTTTGCAATCTGATTAGCAATCTATTTTGTTTTTAACTGCCACTGCATAGAACAGGCTTGAAAAAGTGGAGGCAGAAAAATGGAGTAAGATAATAAAAGGTGAGAGTGTCCCATCAGCTTTGGCCTTGATAATTATGTCTGCGTTGTGTTGCTTTTTTCTGGGGGCTGCTGGTGCACAGAATATCTGTACCTTGTACTTCCTGAGCACTTTTTACTCTCCCATATTCTGCTGCAAGGATAGCAATTTATCCTAGCAGTAGAATTTTGCTTCAAGAAGATCAAAAATTTCATTTTGCTGGTTCCCCATACCCTTAGGAAAGTTTGCTCCTGTGGTCCAAGCCTGGAGCAATAATTTCAACTCATGATCCCTGTGGTCAAAGCAATTGGCTGCACTGTCTTTGTGGCCAAGCTCAGAGCCTAAACCTGAAGTCCAATAAACCATTGAGTTCAATGGGGATGCCATTTAATTTACAAGTTTGTCTGGGTGAGTGGTGGTTTCTGAGTCAGAGTAGCATTAAATCCATTAAAAACATGTTACTCAACTCTCTTCTCCCCAATAAATTCAATGCTTTGGATAGTCAACATGAAAACCAACTTGGATTCACTGTCCCACTAAGATGGATACCACTAGGCAGTCAGATACAA
The DNA here is from genome assembly GCF_019175285.1 of Sceloporus undulatus. NCBI lineage: Eukaryota > Metazoa > Chordata > Lepidosauria > Squamata > Phrynosomatidae > Sceloporus > Sceloporus undulatus. Next base: position 65 of record NW_024821321.1, on the reverse strand, counting down.
TGGGACACAGAAAGTTTGACAGCATTTGTTATGATTACTTAATATTAACTGTACTAATATTACTG
>NW_024821320.1:0-1818 GCF_019175285.1 Sceloporus undulatus | reverse complement strand
CTTTCTTTCTTTCTTTTTCTTTCTTTCTCAGATGCCTCTCATGCTGTATCTACACCGTAGAAGTAGAATGCTCCATCCACACAGAAGCATAGGATTTCTAGTTTTTATAACGCCTATATAATTTATAAAACTACAAATCCTAGGATTCCAATAGGAGCCACTTGAACTGCCACAGCTCCATCCATACAGAATCTCTGGGATTTGTAGTTTGGAGCAGCAGCGCCCCCCCCCCATTCTTTGGGCAGAGAAGGCAAAAGACCTTATAAAACTACAAATCCTAGGGTTCCAATAGGATGGAGCAGCGGCTCTTAAAGTGGCGTCAAACTGCATTAATTCTACATTGTAGATGCACCAAGAGGAAGGGCGGGAGGAATTGTCGAGGCGGGTGAAATAATGTTGTGTATGCTGTTATTTCAAAAGTGGAACACACTCCTTCCTCGAAGTGTACTAGAGACTCCTTCTTTGGAGGTCTTTAAGCAGAGGCTGGATGGCCATCTGTCAGGGATGCTTTGATTGTGATTTCCTGCATGGCAGAACAAGGGGGTTGGACTGGATGGCCCTTGGGGTCTCTTCAAACTCTAGGGACATTATCAGAAGGCCAAGCCAGCTGGTTGAGTCCTAAAGAGAGCTTGCAGCTCCCCTGACTCGGGAAAAGGCAACCAGCTAGCTGGGGCCTTCTTCTTTCTCCTCCTCTTCCCCTTCTTCTTTTTCTTCCCCTCTTCCTCTTCTTCTTTCTCCTCCTCCTCCTCTTCTTCTCCTCTTCTTCTTTCTCCTCCTCTACTTTTTCTTCCCCTCTTATTCTTTCTCCACCTCCTCCTCTTCTTCCCCTCTTCCTCTTCCGCTTCTTCTTTCCCTCTTCCTCCTCTTTTTAATCCTCTTTTTCCTATTCTTCTTCTTTCTCCTCCTTTTCTTCTTTCTCCTTCTCCTTTTTTCTCCTCCCCCCTCTTTCTGCTCTGCTGCTGCTGCTACTGTTATTGTGTGCCTTCAGCTCCTTTCTGACTTATCATGGAAGAGAGGGGTGGTCTTATACAGTGAGTATATCCCAAACACTCTATTTTAAGTTGTAAAGTTGGGGGGTCGTCTTATATGCCTGGTCGTCTTATATGCCGGAATATACGGTAGCTTAGGAAATGTGTTAGCTAGTGCGTCTAGGCTTTTGTTATGTTTAACCTTTGGCTTGCCTGAAATGAACATCTTCTGACTATGCATTCTGTACCTGCAAGACAAGGAGGCCTTGCATGAATGATACCTTATTGCTGTATTCTGTCTAGTTAGAATAAATACTTTCTTTAAAAGTATCTGCTGTCTCTATACTCCTGTACACATGCCTTAGCTCAGCTGTTGCTTGCTTGGGTTAACAAAAGGAAGGGAAACTATAAGTCAGGGGTAGGCAACCTTTTTGAGCCGGGGGCCGGGTTGCTGTCCCTCAGACAACTGGGGGGCCGAAGCCAAAAAAATAAATAATTAAATAATTTTTGAAAAAAATAAATATATAAATAAACCAGGACAAATGTAGGACAAAATTTTCAAGTGGAAGACACTTTTTTTAAAAAAAAAATGGAGGACACGCGAAAAAATTTGCTGATTTTTAAAAAAATGTTAGTATAAATGCATGTTTCTGAGACTTCTATAGATAATTGACCCCCAAAGGCCCCGGCGGCAATCGGCGGCAGGACCGGGCTGGGGCCGGTCCCAAGGCCTTACCGGGCCGCATCCGGCCTGCGGGCCGCAGGTTGCCTACCCCTGCTATAAGTCCTTAGCAAGCCCCAGGGTTGCTAAGGGGAATTCATTGCAGGTTCACTGGGTGGTGGCAGCATG
>NW_024821319.1:0-1818 GCF_019175285.1 Sceloporus undulatus | reverse complement strand
ACTACTGACTACAGGAATTAACTGAAATTGTACTTCACATGTAGATGTAAGGCTGGGACAACAATCACACAGGTGAATGATAAAGCATTTTGTTCTTTAGGATTTGTAGACTTTTGAGAATGGTATGCTGCCTGTTCATGGATGTGTCAAAATGAATAGTCAAAGTGCAACTACTTCTCAAATCAATAAATGTGCATATTTGGAAGTTGTGGGAGCTGGTGTCAAAAGCTATTAAAACAAGTCATACCAGCATTTTAACTAGCACCAAAAAAAAAAGGGCCTTTGCTTCTGCCCCTGCCATATTTAATCACCAGATTATGTGAAGTCGAAGGCTTTCGTGATCATCATCCATAGTTTTTTGTTGGTTTTTGGGGCTATGTGGCTGTGTTTTGGAAGAATTTATTCCTGCATCTGTGGCTGGCATCTTCAGGGAATGGTGGCATATACTGTGTAGCCCTTGGTTGGGAGGAAATGATTTGGATATTAGTCTCTGTGTTGGTGTGTTACTGAATTACAAAGCCTCAGGGTGGGAGGATATGCAAGGAGGATTTGTGTCTATTTAATTAGTGATCCATTGTCTGCTGGAAAAAACCCTGACTCTGGGTGATGTTCATTTGCATGTGCTTAGGGTTGCCATAATTCCCTTCCACAAAACCAGGACAAAATGTAGGACATGATGTAGCACAAAATGTAGGGCCTGCACGATAAAGTTTTTTTGTTTACTTTCAGGGTTACTTCTTTACTGTTGAAGTTGTCCAGGTGTTTGTGGATTTCAATGGTTTCCCTGTGCATTTTGATCTGATAGTTGTTGGCATGATCCAGAATTTCAGTGATTTCAAACAGCATTTTATGCCCAGGTTGGTTTATAACTTGTTCTGCTATTGCTGATTTTTCTGGCTGGCCAGTCTGCAATGTCTCTTGTGTTCCTTGATTCATGTTTGAACACTGCACTGCACTCAGTGAAGGAGAAGAGAGACCCTCTCATGGCTGCAGGAGTCTACCACATACTGTGTAGTTGTGGACAAGTCTACATAGGGACCACCAAATGCAGTGTATTTTGTTGTATTTTGCTGAATGGCCAACACAGCTAATCCTGAATATATTTCCTATTTTGGGGATAGGTACCTTGGACAGTTCTATAAATTATGGATGGAAGTCCAGAGTTAATTAACTACCCAGTTACCAGTGACTATGGCTTCTGATATGTCCATGCATGCTTTGCAGTTTCACTCAGGGAGAGCAGCCATGGGGCTGTTCATAAGGTTTTGGATTGCTTGTTTTCTTGCAGAAAAGAAAAGTAACTGGAATTGACCAAACAGAAGTTTTGTTTTGTTTTTTAAAATAGAGTTTATTTTATAGTATGATTAATCTGGATCTTTCTTTCCTTTGTTGTGTCTATTTCTTTCTTTCTTTCTTTTTTTTGTTCAAATGTTCTTTATTAGTTTTACATAAATCATATATACATTCCATTATTCCATACAAATACATATCCAATTTAACATATACATCTATTTTTAATTCTTCTTCATTTTTCTCCATATTTCTTTACTTCCTTAGCTCTAAAGGTTTTATTGGATTATTTTTATATTTTCTTCGTATCTTGTTTCAAAATATCTGTACAACAAGGAAAAATAAAACTCTTAATCATATTCTCTTTCGTTTCTTCTTCTTCTTTGTGGTACTACCATATGTATTCTCCAAATAACTATTCCAATAGAACTCATAACCTCAATCTTACAACTATATATTTCATGTTTCCGGTTTGCAAATTTTCCATCCCATAAATTAATCATTCTCAGCAAACCAGCCCTTATCTAA
>NW_024821318.1:0-1818 GCF_019175285.1 Sceloporus undulatus | reverse complement strand
ACAAGGCCTAGGAGATGGTTTATCAGTTTCTTTTTTCCTGAGTATACAGTGGTACCCCGGGATACGAAATGACCGCGTTACGAAATTTCTGGGATACGAAAAAATTAAATAAGAAAAAACTTCCGGGTTACGTTTTTTTTTCCGGCTTACGAAAAAAAATTTGGTGCTTTTCGGCGCTTTTTCGCACGAAAAGCAGCTTTCCAGCGCTAGCGGCTATGGCTTTTTCGGGTTGCAAAATCTTTCGGGTTACGAACGGCACCGCGGAACGAATTAAATTCGTAACCCGGGGTACCACTGTACTGGGAAAGGCAAGATCCCACCTCCTCCTCGTCCTTTCCAACTGCTGATTTAATTGACTGCAAACTACTTTTGCACTTTGGACTCCATTTGCAGCAGCTGAAGTAATCTGAATATAAAGAGGGAAACTGGGTGAAGGAGTTGGAAATTTGAACATTTTTAAAGCAGTTGAAAAAGCAAGATGACAATTTGGGACTGTCCCTTTCAAATTAAGACAGTTGGAAGGTATGAGTCTAACATGTGGTGGTCAGAAAATAATACACCACCACTCCTATGTTCAGGGTTGTCCTTCTGAGTGGTATTCAGGACTTAGAATCAAAGAATCATAGAGCTGGAAGAGACCTCAAGGACCATCCAGTCCAACCTACTGCCATGCAGGAACATACAATCAAAGCACACCCGACAGATGGCAATCCAGCCTCTGTTTAAAAACCTTCAAAGGAGACTCTACCACATGCCAGGGGAGTGCATTCCACTGTCAAACAGCTCTTACAATCAGGAGGTTCTTCCTAATGTTTAGATGGAATCTCTTTTCCTGTAGCTTGAATCCATTGCTCTGGGTTCTAGTTTATGGAGCAGCAGAAAACAAGCTTGCTCCAACCTCAATATGACATCCCTTCAAATATTTAAACATATCACCTCTATTTATATCACCTCTTAACCTTCTCTTCTCCAGGCCAATCATTCCTGCCCCGTAAGTTGCTCTTCATAGGTTATGGTTTCCAGACCTTTCACCATTTTGTTTACCCTCCAACATCAACATCTTTTTTGAACTGTGGTGCCCAGAAGTGGATGCAGTATTCCAGGTGAGGCCTGGCCAAAACAAAATAAAGTGGCACTGTTACTTCCCTTGCTCTAGACTCTGTACTTCTATTGATACAGCCTAGAATTGCATTGGCTTTTTTAGCTGCTACATCGTACTGTTGACTCATGTTCAACTTGTGGTCTACTAGGACCCCTAGTTCCCTTTCATATGTACTGTTGTCAAGCCATCCCATCCTATATCTGTGCTTTTTTTTTTTTGCCCTACATGTACTACTTACATTTCTTGTTATAGCTTGACTTGCAGTGTGATACAAAGGAGCCTACAGAAACATAATGCAATGTGTTTGCTTTAAAAAATCACAGTAACACTCCTTCTTGATGGTGGCTTGTCAAGACCTCAGTTGTGCTTCCTCAGATCTTTTACAGTTGACCCTTAACCAAATTCCTTATGAATACAAAACATGTAATCTGCTTCTCGGGTAGATAGTGCCTCTTCTCTTCTCTTCTTTTCTCTTCTCTTCACCATGGTTCAGTTGATCATTAACAGCCTGCTTAGCATCTTTTATGTTGGAAATATCCTTTTAGTTTTTAAAGACAGACAGAAGCCCTTCAAAAAAGAAAATTCACCTTCCATTGCATAATGACTCCTTCTCAGTTTTACATCTAGTAACCAGATTTAATCAGTATGGGGTTTTTGTTGTTGTTGTTTTTTTAACATGAGAGAGAGCAGACTTCAGTCAGAATGGATTGTTTTTT
>NW_024821317.1:0-1818 GCF_019175285.1 Sceloporus undulatus | reverse complement strand
TTACACAGCTCTGCTCCTTCTGGGGAACATGGGTTTTAAAAGGGATCAGAAATAGGAAGATAGTTTTAATACAAGCCTTATTATTATTCTTAGAAGCTTTGGCTTCTAAGAGGAGGCTAGTCCCCCAAAAAGGCAAAAAATGGATCCTTTGGGAGGTTTTAAAAGTCTCCCCAGTTTCCTTATTAATAGATTTTCAGGCAAGAAGGAAGGGGGCAGACTACAATAACTCATGTTACCAAGAATGAAACAAACAAACATAGAAGCAAACAACAACAACAAAAATAAGGACTAAAACAAACTACTTATTTTTTAAAGGAAAACCATTATTAAGAGGGTAAAAACACGAATTGGGTGCTTCTACGCTTTTAAAACCGACTTAGGCTGTATCTGCACTGCAGAAATAATCCAGTGTGTTAACTCTTCTAGTTCCATCCTATGGAATCCTGGGATTTGTAGTTTGTTGTGGCATATGAGCTCTCTGGCAGAGAAGGTAAAATCCCAGGATTCCATAGCACTGAGCGGTTAAAGTGGTGGTAAAGTGCCTTATTTCAATAGTGCGGATGCAGCCTTCTTGGGAAAGGAGCTGGTGATGGGGGAAAAGAGGAGCAATGCAGAAGGAAAGCAGGTTATTTATTTATTTATGGTGAACTCATTTCACATCTAGCTACAGGGACATAACCAGGGCCCTCTCCAATTTCCCATCCCCTAATCCCCCACCACTCCAAGAAGGCATGGAGTATCTCTTGTGTAGGGGAGCTGTAGTGAGTCTATGCTAGGTCCAGGGGGCTTTGTTTGGTGCAGAGGGTGGAAGGGGATGCCCACCTCTGCATTGGCCCAAAGGAGGCATATGTCACCTGCGTATCTCACCAGCAGGATGCTGTTCTCTGTCTCTTTGAGTGCTGCAGGGTTTATTGCTAAACCAATCCTAACCCTGCTCCTTTTTCTCAGGAACTTCATCTCGGCCTCCTTGGACACGGCTTTGGGGCCTCTGTTGTTGGAAGTGACCCAAGTGCAAGGGCCACCAGGACCCCTGTCCACCTGATGGCCAACACAGAGGCCAGGCGGAGGGAGTTGGGTTCCAACAGAAATAGGAAGCCGAGGTACAACAGCTCTTTGGTGAGTCATTATCCTAATAGCTTCATCTGTGTCATTGCTGGGCCAATTTATGAAAGGAAGCGAATAAAATACTGTCTGAGTTTGGCAGAGACAGTCCTGGTTAATCCTCTGTCACCCCAGTATTTCACATGCTTTTAAAATGTCCTGGTTTCTCTCTGCTCCTCCCATTTCCCCCCCTTCTTAGCTCACTTCAATTCCTGAGTGCAATGGAGTTTGCACCCCATCAACTCAAAAGTGGGGAGAGGAGAGGAAAGAAGGAGACAGGATATGGCCCTTCCCAGGAGGCTGAAGCAAAAGCAAACTGCTGTGCCCTTCCTAGCTTGTGTGATCTTCCTCATAAACAGCTTTGGCCATCTTCACTGCCTTCTGGGTTGCTTGTCCACAAATGTCTTGCTTTTCCTGTCTGTGAAATCTTGAGGATATGGGAGAATATCTCTGGATCTAAATATGGGGTGGACCCAGTGGCCCTCAAGCCCAGAGTGCTCCCCAGAACTGTGATTTAAAATGACGTTTGCCTCTCAAATGTGGCAAGAAATGCCTAAATGCACCATAATTCTTTGGTGGCTAAATGTATTGTCCGTGTTGGGATAGTCACTATCCTAATCCATCATCAATATCCCAGCCATGGCCTAAATTATATTGTGTTTTATATTGCATATTGAAAAGATTTAAGACAAACTGGATCTCAAAGGCAGTAGTTTT
>NW_024821316.1:0-1818 GCF_019175285.1 Sceloporus undulatus | reverse complement strand
ATTGCATCAGCAAAGGAGATTCTAGGACGCTGAATCCTAATGGGTCTGTTCTCAGTTAGAACAGACTAGGAGCCTAGGATTGGCTTCACATCTAGCGATGTAAGGAATATTCTTCAACATTCGATAAACAGAAGAACTATCTGTTATTCGAAGATTTTGAAAGCTTTATAAGGAGAAGGAATTATGAGTAAGAATATTGGCTTTTAATTCAATGGCCAGGATTTGAGTATTTTGCAGAAGCAAAGCTACCATTAACAATAACCTTTTGAAAGTATGTCTTTTGAAAAGAATATATATAGTTTTAAAAAATCGCATCTAGTTCTCGATGTGAGAGAAGAGAAAAATAGGTTTGTCACAGCACTATATCACAACTCAGCCGTATGTGTATGTTAGCTGGGACATCTCCAGCAAGAAGTTCCCTTCTGGCTGCTGGTCCTGGCCACTAAACTGGGAATGAATATTGTAACTTATTTTGTTCTTGCGTCAAGAATGAGACATTTTGAAACATTTTCTGCAGTTCGTGAAATTCCAAAAAGTTTAGGACTTTTCGTGCCACTCTATTCTGCTTTGGTCAAGCCTCACCTGGAACATTGTGTCCAGTTCTGGGCACCACAATTTTAAAAGGACTTTGAGAAATTAGAGCCATGTGTCCAAAGGAGGGCAACTAAAATGGTGAAGGGCCTGGAAGCCATGAAACCCTATAAGGAACGAATTAGGGAGCTGGGGATGTTTAGCCTGGAGAACAGTAGGTTAAGAGGTGATATGATATCCCTGTTTAAATACTTGAAGGGATGTCATATTGAGGAGGGAGCAAACTTGTTTTCTGCTGCTCCAGAGACTAGGACCCGAAACAATGGATGCAAGCTACAGAAGAAGAGATGCCACCTCAACATTAGGAGGGACTTCCTGACAGCAAGCGCTGTTCAATGGTGGAAGATACTCCCTTGGAGTGTAGTGAAGTCTCCTTCCTTGGAGGTCTTCAAACAGAGGCTGGATGGCCATCTGTCGAGGATGCTTTGATTGAGATTTCCTGCGTGGCAGAATGGGGTTGGACTGGATGGTTCTGATTCTATGATTGTATGAGGCTGTCTTACTTTGGACATGTCACGAGAAGACATGAATCATTAGAAAATAGAATAATGCTGGGAAAGATAGAAGGCAGCGGAAAGAGTGGAAGACCACATGTCAATGGCTAGATCCAATTGCAGAGGTCATGGGCCTAAAAATACAAAACCAAAGCAAAGGACTGGAGGATAACGTGTCTTGGAGATGTCTCATCCACACGGTCACCATGAGTCAAGGCTGACACAATTTAATAATTGATTCTTTAGATGAATAAATGAATGCCTAGAATTGTGTTGGTGTCCTACACCTGTCCTACCCAATTTTACACCTGAGCAAGGGGGCAACCCATACGTTTGCACAATTTTGGCCCTTCTGCAAAGGAGGTGTTCCATTCATGTTTGTACTATAGTTAGAAACAAATAGAGAAGAACATTACGTCAATTGGGTTTATCTCTGTGTTGACCCAGCTTTCAACATTCATTTGATTCAGTCTCCTTTACTTGAGAGTGACCCTCAAGATTTCATGCAAATGGATCTTACAACACCTTTGAGACTAACTAGCGAGATCCTGCGAGAAAACGGGAGTTAAACACACTTCAGATTAAATTCGAATTTAAACAGAAGTTGTAAATTTGGGAAGTCTATCACACCGAATTGCTGCTAAAATGAAATAATGGGATGTTAATCTGAACACAAAGCGGAGAAAACCAGCATCTTTTAAAATTCAGTTTGGTCCGAAAGTAAAAAGCTGCC
>NW_024821315.1:0-1818 GCF_019175285.1 Sceloporus undulatus | reverse complement strand
GCAGCACATCCCTAAATTTAGGAGACCTTTTAAGGGTTTAACAGGGTTTCTAGACAAAGAGCAATCAGTCTGAAACTGTTGGAAGTGTATTTCACATCTTAGGTCCATGTTTTGATCTCACCAAATGTTTCTGCTAGAGGAGGGACCCAAATGGCTATGCAAATGCCATTCCTTTGATTCAAATGGCTCCCACTCAATCGCAAGAGAGAAACACTTCCTTAAGACATCTGCCTGATAGCAGCTAAGCAGCTCCTGACATGATCTCACCCATCTTCAGAGCTGGGAAAGGAAATTCATGTACATATCAAAACCCATGGCTTCCCCTTGTTTCAGTGGGAACCTGTTATTTGGATCCCATGCTAGGGCCATACAGCTACTCAGGTCAAGATGCATTTTTGATATCAAGGTGTAGGTCAGAGCCTATCATTTAGATATATTAAAAGGTGTAGATCAATGCATATCACTACTGGGGGGAAAAGTATATAAAGTGAATTCCTTACAAAAATAAACACACAACTAATAATAATAATAATAATAATAATAATAATAATAGTTTACTTATACCCCGCTCTTCAACCAAGGCTATCAGAGTGGCTTACAAATTGTTAATTAGACATTTCCCAGATACAAGAGAATATTTGATTATACAACATTTTTGTTGGAGATTTGGGATATCTGCATTGCGCATGTAAACAAAAATAGACACATCTCCCTTTAAACCTCCTGCATCTATTTGTAGAAAGTCACACAGGTCCAAATGATTTGTCTTGCTGGGTTTCCCTATCTGACATGATTTGGAAATCGTTGTCGAAACTCATTTGTTTGTTTATTGCATCATTACCTTTACGTCTGTTATTTCTCAGTGTTATGTTTATTAATACAGAATGAGAAGGAGAAAAAACTGCAGTCAAAGAACATGCATTGTTGTTTTCCAATTACAAAAGAACAACCAGTAATACCATGATGACCATGTGAACCAAATGTGCCACCTACAACTTGCCCCCAGAAAACAATGTTCACATCAGGTTCAGAATCTCGCCTTCCGACTCTTGCTTTTCCTGCTCCGGCAGGGAATTTTAATTAAGAACTAGGTGAGATTTTCTTTTCTTTTTGTTCTCTATTTTCCCATCCAAAGGTCATGTTAGTTGAGAGATACAAAAGGCCACAGGAGAAGCAGCTCCAAGCCCAAGTTGACTACCTGCTGAATTTAGTCCAGAAATGGAGGAGGAAAAGGACTGTGTGAAAGATAAAAATGAGGCCAGTTGTGCCAAAAACCCAGTGGAGAAGCCAAGAGGAGCTGGACCAGGTCTTTTGCCTTCGAAAGAAGTTTTAGCATCAGCTTTTGTAGACTTGATCTCCTTCGGCAGATGCAAGGAGTGAGAGGGTGCTCAGGAAGGATCTAAGGTCTTTCCTGGGCACCTGTTGACTCCATGCATCTGAGGACGGAGACCAAGTCTACAAAAGTTTATGCTTCAACTTCTTTTGCTCAGTTGGTCTCACAGGTGCCACAAGATGGCAATGCAATTTAAGACAAGAGTGATTTAAGTGGGCTTAATCTATATTTTAAAATATGGCAAATTAAAAGAGAAGAGCCAGCAGCCTTTTAAAACAATTTGAAGCGAAAGACATGCAGAAATGTGAATCAAATCCAATGGTCCCTGGAAGTAGACCTCAGGACTGGCAAAGCCTCTTGGAGGGCAGCAGAGGCGCAGGCCCATTGCTCCTCGCCACCATGGGCCCCTACTCTCCCCCAGCTGAGAGACAGCTGGAAGCCAGGGGAAGGGCAGGAGGAGCAGGAGCAACAGCACATGCCCATCA
>NW_024821314.1:1082-1818 GCF_019175285.1 Sceloporus undulatus | reverse complement strand
AAAGAAGGACATTGAGAAACTGGAGCCATGTGCCCAAAGGAGGAGAGCGTGCGCGCGCGCGCACACACACACATATATCATCTACACACACACAATCTATATATGCACACATGTGTAAAGCTATACATACACATATCTATATACGCACGCAAACACAAAAACAAATACACACACACACACACGTAAAGCTATATACACACAGGTATGTATACACAAATACAAATACAAATATATATATATATATATATATATATATATATATACATACACACACACACACACACACGCATACACACACACATATATATACACACATACATATGTATCTCTATACACACACTCATATCTATATACGCACGCATACACAAATATAAACATATATATCTTTACACACACACACATATATATACAGACACATACATCTATATCTATACACACATGTATCTATATATGCACGCATAGACATATACAGACACATACATACACACACATATACTGTATCTATATATATACACATGTATATAGACACTGGCCTGAGAGGGAGTGATCAGGCAGGCCCAGCTCCACCAGGGCTAGCCTGAAGGAAGAGGCTCCTCCCTCCTAAACTGTCATCTTCTGGCCTGAGAGGGAGTGATCAGGCAGGCCCAGCTCCACCAGGGCTAGCCTGAAGGAAGAGGCTCCTCCCTCCTAAACTGTCATCTTCCGGCCTGAGAGGGAGTGATCAGGCAGGCCCAGC
>NW_024821314.1:0-982 GCF_019175285.1 Sceloporus undulatus | reverse complement strand
CCCTCCTTAACTGTCATCTTCCGGCCCGAGAGGGAGTGATCAGGCAGGCCCAGCTCCACCAGGGCTAGCCTGAAGGAAGAGGCTCCTCCCTCCTTAACTGTCATCCTCTGGCCTCCTATTCCCCTCCAGCTATGCTCTGACTGTGTGGGGGAGAGGCTTGCGTACCCTAATGAAGTTGTGAGCTATGCTGGCAGTGGTATAATAGCCATCGGTAGGGCCTCCCATGCCAGACAGGTCACAACCGAAGGGTCTGACCAAGAGCACCAAAGGGCAGGATGGGCACTCTAGCCTTATGGCAACCATCCTAGGAGAAGGAAAACTCTAATCCCAAACCCAGGCAGATGGTGCTTGTCTAACCCTGTAAGGTCAACCATCTCAGAGAAGGAAACTCGAATCAAACCTACGACCCGAGGACGTCGCTGCCACCGTCCATGCTTCTTAAGGCCTCAGCAGTCGAACCTCTGGTATAAAGGGTGAGACCAGTTCTGTGCACACTGCGCTCCATCAGAAAAATCCATTGCACAGACTCCAAGGATACATCCAACGTCATCAACGCGCTTGTAGAAAGCATGGATGGGTCCTTCCTGAATCTTCATTCGCGAAGTAAAGCCAAGAAGAAGAAGAAGATATACACATACATACATATCGACGCATGCATACAGAAATACACACAATTTATATCTATAAACACATACATATCTATATATTAACACACACACACATATCTATATATAAATTATCTATACACACACACATCTATATATGCACACATACACAAATACAAACATATATATCTATATACACACAGGATGGGCGACACCTGGCTGAATGAAACTACATGTGAAAGGGATCTGGGAGTCCATGTAGACCACAAGCTGAACATGAGTGAACAGTGTGATGTGGCAGCTAACAAGGCCAATGCGATTTTAGGTTACATCAATAGAAGTATAGTGTCTAGATCAAGGGAAGTAACAGTGCCACT
>NW_024821313.1:0-1818 GCF_019175285.1 Sceloporus undulatus | reverse complement strand
CAGGGGTAACCAGGTTGACCACTTGTACACTGTGGAGACAAATCTTTGTTAGGCCAACCAGAAGATGGAAATTTCACTATGCTGCCTTTCTACGCCCCTTGGATTCATCAGACAAAAATTGGTTTTTCAAAAATCATGTGGGGAAGAGAACTGATGTTAGAATCATAGATTTGCATTTTGCTTGTGGAGCATAAATTAAATATAGTAGATAAAGTATAAACCAAATATACATCCCATGAGCACAGCAGCATTTTCACACTGCTTTTAGTTTTGTGAAAAAGCAACTGTGTTGTCTGCAGCTGTGAGCACTTACTACTTTGAGAAATATATAACGCCTCCTTTAGAACCAACTGTTCATTTGGGTTCAGTATTATTCAGTGAAAGTCCTCTCCCTCCAGGCAGCATTATAATGTCATTCTAGTCATGTGGAATGAGATGGTGACAAGGTAGGATTTTTGGCAGCATGACTTCAAATTGTAGACAGGCAGTCATGCTTTGGAAAACCTCCCTGCACATGGCAAACTAATATTCAATCTTTCCTCTTTAAGAGTAATATTTCTACTGATAGCAAAGGTTTTTATTTAATATACTGGTGAACATATAAAAAGCTGATCATTTGCATGAAGTGGTACAAATCAAAAGCAAGAGAACCACCTCACAGAAGAAGAAACTATGCTATTTTGGGCCAAGATGGCCATCTAGCACATTGTTGGCTATGGTGACTGCCAGTGACTCCCCAGAGTGTCTGTCAGACATCTTTTCCAGCTCTTGCTACTTAGACATAGAATTACAGAGTTGTAAGGGGGCATCATGGGCCATTGAGTCCCATTGTACAATGTCTATGCTATTGTGTGACTTCAAGTCATTTCTGACTTATGGTGATGCTAAAATGACCCTATCATGAAGTTTTCTTGCAAGAGTTGTTCAGAGGGGTTTGCCTTGCCTTCCTCTGAGACTAAGAAAATGTGGCCTACCCAAGCTCACCCTTGGTTGAGCTTGGATTTGAACAGGGACGTAGCCGGGGGGAAGGTTAGGGGGTTTGGACCCCCCCTTTCAGGCTTGGGGACTTTCAAGCTCCTTCCTCCCCCCCTCCTCCTCTCCATCAAAAGCACGGAGGACTCAGAAGTCGCAGCCAGGGAGGGAGCAGGGAGGCTCAGAGAGAGAGAGGGAGGAAAGGAGGGGAGGGGGAGTGGGCGGGGGTCTCTGATTTTTTTGCCTTTCGTTTCCTCACATTTGAGGATGAATGCAAAGGAAAAAGAAAGGGAAGTGTGTGGGGGAGGAGCTTTTATGGATATCAATCCACTTCCTCTGTCATTGCATAGGAGGAAGTGAACTGATATGCACAAATATCCATGCTAAAATATAAATCAGTCTTATGAGCAATCATCAGGGAATGTCTGCTTCTTCTGTAGAAAGCAGAGAAAAATTATATTCCCATGTATTCAAAATGTAGAATTGTTGGGCTAGGAATAAGAGTAGAGAAAGCCTGGGAAAGTTGCTTTTGTTTGGACTACACTGCCAAGAATTTCCCTGGGTAATGCTTGGAGAAGTACCCACCACTGGACTGCCTCCAAATTCCTTCAGATCAGTTGTTGTTGTTTTTTATTTTCTTTAGTATTCACTGTCACTGGGATTCTTTCAGTGTATGTCAGTTTATTTAACTGTGAGCATAGGAGCAAATGTTCAACAAAGAAGTGACAAAATCATCTCGGGCACCTATGGACTAACATGCACAATTGTCCCTCCTGAAACTGGTTTGAGATGCAGGCATCAAACTTGAAACATGTTTTCTTATTAGTTGCTTTTTAAAAATCTTTT
>NW_024821312.1:0-1819 GCF_019175285.1 Sceloporus undulatus | reverse complement strand
AGGGACTCAGGGTGGCTAACAGCAAATTTAATACAGTACAAATTCAAAACAATGCAAAGGCATTAAAATTATAACATTTAAAAAAAATTAAATCATTTATACAGATGGACCTTGAAAATAGTAAATTGCATCAAAAACCACATACAAACCTTGACCTCTGAATTGCAGTTCAAACCTTATCACTCTTTTGCTTAGGATCCAGCCCTTGAGGCATCAACATTTCCAGAAAGGAAAGTGGAAGTGTGAAATACTTTTTCTTTGGAGGAAGTGTCTATCCAGATTCTGTCCTGTAAAACCATTAGAGCCCCCTTTGATGCTGTCTTTGATTCAGAACATATGATTTTAAGGCATCTTACATTTCTATCTCCATCCAATACCTTTGAATTCTCTGAAGCATTCTGTTTTCCTGGCTTCCCATCCCAAGAGTATGAAACATGGCCCTAGTGATGATGAATCAGTCTTTTTCTTAATGGAGATACAGAGCGAGGGCCACAGGATCCCCACTCCTGGCGTAAGACCTGACCCAGTTCATTGCAGATATCTGACATACTTAATATTAGAGCCAAACTGAGAGGTTTTGGGAGTCCCTGTCCCTCCAAAAGTAACTTTCCCAAGAGCAGTCTATGTCTCCCTTCCAAAGGCCAGCAGTGGATGGAGAAGGAGGCCTTGGGAAGTAGAGGAGAGCTTGGCTTGACTCCCAAAGACTCTCCCTTGAAGGTTTCCATCTCTCTAGGAAACAGTGGAGCCTGGGAGGGAGACTGAGGACTAGGGCATGCTGGGAAAAGCTTCAGGGGGAGCTTATGGAAGCAAATGTGGGGCTTTGATTTCTCCCCTCGATTACTTTCCTGCTCTCTTTTGACAGGCTTGAAGACAACATAAGGTACGCTCAATGGTGGAAAAGACTGCAAAAGCCATCTTCCCTGTACGTTCCATGCTCATCTCTATGGCACCTTAGGAGTAAGCAAGTCTCCACTGAAGGCAGCAGAGTCAAAAGACAAAATCCAAAATGGGGAGTGGTCTTTGAGATCCTGATGGTCCTCTGAGAGGAAAATGACAGACTGTGAAACCAATCCTGGCCAGCTTTTGGGAAAGTGCCCTCAAGGTTTGATCCAAGCGGCTCTCAGCCCCTCGCAGACTGTTCCTTCCATGAGCCTTGCTCTCCTGGAGGCTCAGAGGGGATTCTGGGGGGCCTGGGCACCTCCCCTTCTTAGGGACCCTGAGCCTCAGGTTCAGCTGACAAACGGGTAATTCGCCCATGAAGAACCCCGTTTCCCACTCTGTCCTGGCACACGTCATAGGAAACCTCTTCCATGGAAACTTGGGAGCTCCTAATATTAGTGGAAATGGAAACCTCTGGAACTCTCCTATTCTTCCCAGCCAGGAAATAAGGTATAGTTGTGAATCTCTTCCAAGGAAAAGAGGGGTTGCTGTTGTTGTAGTAGTAATAACAGGGCTCCAGTCAATTGAGATCTTCTTCAGGCAGTAAAGGGAGGTTTATGCAAATGCAGAATGACATCACTGCTATGGAAGGCTCTCTTGACCAATCAGAGAGCAAGATAAAGGTTCTTCTGGAAGCTTCCGTGAGAAGGAGATATAAAGCCTGAGAGACCAAGAGACAGTTGGGGGAATTGTGTCGGTTGGAGATCGAGAGAGAGAGTTAAAGAGCGGATCTTGGAAGTTAGTCTCAGAATTGGATACTTAGCTTTATTTATTTGTTTTAATCCCTTGTATGAAATATCTTGCATGACTTATAATTTAGTTATATTTATTATTTATAATACATATCTCCTTGGAGTATCTACTACTCAACGCTCCTTTT
>NW_024821311.1:0-1819 GCF_019175285.1 Sceloporus undulatus | reverse complement strand
GAAGACATGACAATTCCCACACTAGTCCTGTCGACAGAGAACCCATCAGCATCCAATCTACAAGAGCCTCTGTCAACATCAATGCTGCAAATGTCTCTCCAGCCTGAAAAAACAGCTTGGAAACTTTTCAGAAAGCCCATTCAGTTGTGTTGTTGGTCCTCCGTTATGGGAGTGGAGAGAATAACATCAGGGAGTCATTCTTGGATTGTGGATGCAGGGGCTGAGGAGGTCTGGACTTTAGGGGTGGCTAAAGAGTCTTTAAGGGATGATAGTCTTTCCAGTTGCAACCAAGGACTCTGGGCTATAGGTGCGTCTCCTAATGGGATGTATGAATTCTCCTCTTCTAAAATGTCTCTGAAACCATACCCCTTGTCTCACGAAGACGCATTAGTCACACCCCTTTTTGGCAAACCAGATACTTTCTGGGAGAATTTCCCAACAAGGAAGAGGATCTGTGTGTCCCTGAATTATGAGGATGGATCATTGGCCTTTGTTGATTGTCAGGACAATACTACCATTCATACTTTCCTCAACATTTCATTTGCTGGGGAGGAAATCAACTCTTGGTTCAGTGTAGGGAAAATGAGATGAGGCTCCTGGTTTGGTGCAAACTAAATTTCAGAGTGGCAAAATTCAACCTGTGTTATGCCAAGCGTTGATAAAGGAATGGATGGTGAAGTTGAAGAAAGGACACTAGATTTTCTAGTTCTTGCCAGGGATGAATCAACCTTGGTAATGCTTTATTTTTCTCCTCTTTAAAGAGCATTTTTTCCTTTTGAAAAAATGATTGCTTTTGACTACATATAGGGTCATCCACATGCTGGTATTTTTGTGATATGGTAGGGATCTCTGCAGATGTTCAATATGAATAATTTTTCCTTGATGGTTTGCTTAGTAATGTTTCATTATGGTGTGCTGCTGCTGCTGTGTACACTTTCAAAAACTGCAATAAATGGTAGAATGTATGCTTGGTTCAGTCCCAGATTGCTCACTTTCAATGCTAACATCATGCCTGGTGTGTTCTTAAATAAAATGTTGCCTTCAATCTACTACTGCAGCCTTTACATTTTGTCCTAAAAGGGGCAATTTTCATCCCACATGAAGTGTTTGTTCTCCCCACTTTACACCAGTCCTGAACTTCTTCCATAGAACTGCAGGATGCAGAAAGGAAAAGTTTAGCCTTTTCCTCTCTGGCCACAATATTTGTGGAACTCAGCTGCAAATGCGAGAGAGGTGCTATGGCAAATAATCCACAGACACTTGCAAGTTTGTATTTTATGGGCTACAACTTTTGTTGGATACAGCTGTAGAAGACTTGGCTCAGATGGGATTGGATTCTGTCACTGACCAACATGATCACTGCCTGAAGCCCATACCTCAAGCCCCAATGCTGTTAACCCCTGAAGTGACAAGAAAGTGCGATGCCACCTGGTTGCAAACCTCTGTGCAGATCCCGTCACTTGAGTGTGAAGCCCACAAGGTGGGCATGACCCTTGCTATATTCACACACAAGACCCTTTAATAGGACATCTTGACAAAACGCAAGCATATAGCTAACATTGCCATCCCTCCCACACCTTTTCCTGTATGATTTTTAAAACCTTTGCCTGCTGAAGAAGCCAGGGGTGCTCAGAAAGCACCACTGTATTTTGTGCATTTGGGTTGGCTGAATAAAGGCATCACTATTTTGCGGATTTGAGGCTCTATTGTACTATGCTTTATTTATGGCAAACATGGCTACCCCCCCCAATACATTTTCAGGTTATTTGTATAGGATATATATATGTATAGGAAACAAAAATGAAATTCATATTTAGAT
>NW_024821310.1:0-1819 GCF_019175285.1 Sceloporus undulatus | reverse complement strand
GGGCAGCTCTTTCGATCTCCATTTCTTTGCATACAGGATCCTGGCAACAGAAACCATATACATTAAGGTTTTCTCATGTTTCCTATCCAGATTACCTTCAAACATCCCTAATAACAAAGCTTCAGGGGTTAATGGAAGTAGGAACCTATAGCTTTGTGACATTTCCAGCATATATTATTTGTATTTTTATGTATTTTAGCCAATTTTGCTGGTGCTGGATGCCATCTGAAATGCATCTTGTACCATTGTTCCCCAAGGTTTTGGGCCATTGTCCATTTAATGCTTTGATTCCATGCTTTCCCCCATTGATTTAAATTGATAGTGTGACCACAGTCTTTGGCCCATTTTACCATTGATTCCTTGATTATTTCTTGTTCTGAATCCCAGCTTAGCAACACTTTTTATATTTTACCCATCAGACCTTTTTGATATCCTTTGATCAATAAAAGCTTTTCTAGCTATGAACTATAATCTTTTGCTCCCATGATTTTAGGTCTTGCTGAGTTTTGGAGTATATTTGTTGATATTCAAACCAATTCAGATTAAGACCTTGTAAGTTTAAATCTTTTTGTGTTTTAATTTCTATTTCTTCACCCTTAAACTTTAAGAGATCATCATAAGTAATCCAATTCCCTTCTCTCTCCATTTTCGTTCTGCAAATGGCTTCTAAGGCGAGGCCCATTTTGGGAATCCCATAAATATCCGACCTTTATACTTGTTCCAAATCCTAAACAACGCATGTCTAATACAATTATTGTTAATCAAGTGATCTGCTTTTTCTTTGTCATATAAGAGAAAGGCATGCCTTCCAAATTTAAGGCCTTCGCCTTCCAATTCTCATGATTCTTTATCCTGCAAATAAATCCAGTTTTTAATTAGCCTCATCATATAATTTAATATTTGGAACCATTTGCGTCTTGTAAGACCTTTAGTTTTATTCTAGGGTTTTTCCCTCCCAAATGAAGTCTGTTAAATCCCTTTGCCAATTCTTAAGCATTTTCTCTGGGATTATAATCCAGCATGCTTTCAGAGAGCGTTTGAAATAAAAGAGGGTTTTAGGTAATATCTTCATTTTAATGGCAGCTATCTTACCTAAGAAGGATAAGTGCAGTTTATTCCAATTATTAATTTCATTTTAATTGTTTTTCCACAGAGTGCCATAGTTATTCCCGAAGAGTTCAATTTGCTTTATTTGAAATAATTAATCCTAAATATCTAATTTTCCCTTTAACTTCAATTCCAGTGTATTCAGTTACTTTGGACATTTGTTCTTTATTCATATTTGTCGTTAAAATCGTGGAGTTTTGTAAATTCACTCTGAAACCACTAAAGTCTCCAATGTTTTTTAGAGCCTTGATAAGCTTATCTACATTATCTAAGGGCTCCTCTAGATCTATAAACAAATCATCCGCATAGGCTTTTATTTCATATGTATGTGTTTTAATTTTTACTCCCTTCAAATCAATATCCAATTTTACCTTCCTAATTAAAACCTCAATCACAATTAAGAAGAGAAGGGGAGATAAGGGGCATCCTTGATGCGTTCCCTTTTTAATTGGAAAGGAGGGGTTTTTATCTCAGTTTCTTAAACTATTAGCTTTTTTGATCTGAATACAATCTCTCTATCCGTCTACGAAAACTATCTCCTATATTCATCACCTCTAAGATTTTAAATATTGTGTTCCACTTTACAGAATCAAATGCTTTTTGTAGGTCTAAAAGAAATAAACCTGTCTATGATAGTCCTCCAAAATATTCAAGGCATGGAGCTGCCGGGTTGGTTGACGGACCGAAAAGACGCTTTCGCGGGAGCTCCGCG
>NW_024821309.1:0-1819 GCF_019175285.1 Sceloporus undulatus | reverse complement strand
TCAAGATTCAAGCTGGCTACACGGTCCTTCATTTTTGCTAGATCCAGGTTAAAAGACATTTGATAGACCAATATCAGACTTGGTCTTTCTCTACAATGACAATGTTATTTAGAGTCTTGGACTTTAATATGTATATATTTGAACATAAAGTATACCAGTGTTAATACTAAAGTTAATATAAAGTTATATGGAAAACTCATTAAGAGTTTTGGTGGGGAGTGTCATGCCTCCAGAGCATCTTTGATGTTCTTGAGACATATATTTAGTTAAGATTATATTAGCTTTTTTATGTATTAGTTTAGGAGAGAAAATAGAGTTCTACAGCTTTAAGAAAGACAAGGATTGTGGGAAATCCCAGGGTCTTATGCTGTCTCCCTCTAGTTATTTTCAGTGTTTAGTAAGATTTCAGCCAAGTCAGGCCTGGAGAGAGTATTTTCCTTTGACAAAAAGATAAGTCCACAAAGGAAGAAAGATAGTCCTCAAAGAAAGATAGAATACATCAAGCAGAGAGCAAGGTATTTAGAAAGGACTATAGTAAGAAAAAGAAGAAATCAGTTTTGTGTTATTTGTGTTTATAACTAGTAAAGCTTTTGAAAATTTAGAAATTTGTGGACAAGTCTTTTGTTCTGGCTGTGTTCCCGAGAGCCAGAGGCCTTACTACACCCAAAGTCCATAGCATTGCTCTTGGGAGAAAACAGCGACCATCGCCGTGGTGGCAAGCGGCCTCCTCCCGGTTTGGGAGGAAGCCTCGACCTCCTGTCAAGCCGGGAAGGAGTGCGGGTGCCAGCTGTCATCGCGACCATCGCCGCGGTGGCAAGTGGCCTGCTCCTCCTCTCGGCTTGGGAGGAAGCCTCGGCCTCTCAGGCCAGGAAGGAGTGTAGGGGCCGCCCATCATCGCGGCTATCACCGCAGTGGCAAGCGGCCTCTTCCTCCTCCCCGGCTTGGGAGGAGGCCTTGGCCTGCTCCCAGGCCGGGAAGGAGCACGGGGGCCGCCTGTCATCGCAGCCATCGCTGTGGTGGCAAGTGGCCTCCTCCTCCTCCCGGCTTGCCTTGGCTCACTGGAAAAGCACTCTGCGGGACACTTTCCCGGCGAGCCAAGGCCGAAGAGGAGGCAGCTGGGATGCGTGCCCAGCCCCCTCCTCCTCCACCCGGCTTGCTGTCACTCGCCGGGAAAGGGAGCCCTTTCCCGGCAAGCGAAGGAAGGGCGAGGACCCTTTTGCTGGCCTCTGACGGCCCTAGGAGGGATCCTCAGGGCAAAGGCTGGAGGACAGTGCGCCGTCCTCCATGGCCCTTTTGTTGGCCTCTGACAGCCCCAGGAGGGACCCTCAGGGCAAAGTCCGGAGGACAGCGCGCCGTCCTCCATGGCCCTTTTGCTGGCCTCTGACGGCCCCAGGAGGGACCCCTCAGGGGCTGGCAAACACCGGGGGAGGAGCCAGAGGTTCCCTCCCTCTGAAAAGGGGGTGTAAGCCCCGCCCTCGGAGGGCGGGAGCCTCGCCCCGCCACCCATCCCCCATCCTGTCGGTAGAAGTCCCGCCCTGGCACACAACCTTAAAAAGGTTCGCCATCACTGTCCTAGACTATCTGTGTTGTATATTTGACTTACCTGGCATTACACAAGAGCAGGGAAAGGTTCTGTGGCTGGTTTGGTATGCTCTCCAGCTCTTTTGGGATAGTAGGGTGAATGGAAGGGGAGATAGATATCAAACATCAATCTCTCCTTCCACTGTAACGACATTTCACCCTGTTAGCGCACCATGCACATCTTGTATAGCCGCTCCACAGTCAATATCTCTCCCCCCCCCCAATTTGCCATCTGAAT
>NW_024821308.1:0-1819 GCF_019175285.1 Sceloporus undulatus | reverse complement strand
TGCCTCACCCCTGTTATTATTAATAATTGCTTTAATAATTGTTTAAGAATGTAATTGTATTTTATTGTGGATGGGAGGAATTGGGAGGGTTTGCGACACAACAATGACAAGTTGTTATTTACCAATATTTTACTGTTAACTGCTTCAATCTGTTTTTAGAAGTGGGATATAAATAAATAAAATTATTATTATTATTATTATTATTATTATTATTATTACAATGATTTAATAATAATAAGCAAGGCAATATGATCAAATTGTAATCCTGAGCAATGGCCGAATAGGAACTGCCTAAGTGTCTGATTCCTCGGAAATGGATAATTGCAGTTTAAAAAAAGCTCTCAAAGAAAGAAATGTTGGTTCTCTGAGGTTGATCCGTAACAAGAAGATACAAGAACACAAGAAGGTAAAAAACAACAACATTATTATCTCAAGAGGAGACTCAAATATTTTACTTTCGTTTTGTGTGGGACGGAAAATCAGGGAGGAAGGCTGTCCGCCATTAAAAAGGCAAAGGAGGCAGCTAGAGGCTATGAAAAAGGACTTTGAGATAAGGAACTCAGCCTTGTAACTGCCTTAAATTGGGGTGGAATTCACCCACAAATTATAAATGGAGAGTAGCTTGAATGAGAGGAGATAAAAGGAGATAGAAGCACTGTTCACTGTTTAAAGGGGGAGGGGGAAACCCCCTGTTAGCTGCTTTAAAGCCAAGACGGAGAAGGAGGGAACTGGGAGGTGGAGAAGACGGAGTAAATGCTAAATAAATGTCAAAAAGGCCAAAAATACTAGGGGGAAAACTTTGGAAGAGAGGTGTAAGACAGACTGAGAAAGACAAACCTTCAGACAGAGCTTTTGGAAGACTCTTTAGATGAGAACAAACTGAACCAAGAGAACTGTTAAGAAGCCCCGCTAGAAAAATGGCTGCTCCTTCAAGTAGACTCCCAGAGAAGGAAGGAGAAGGAAAGGGTGAGAAGGAAGAACAAGGAGGAGCAGATTCAGGAAGAGGAGGAAAAGCAGGAAGGATGGACTGTGAACAAAGGATGAATAAACTCACACAAATCATGAGACAGGAAAATGAAATGAGATTCAAAGAGATGAACGATCTTCTGGAAAGACAGAAAGTGAAATAGTCCAAGCAAGAGAAGCGGAGAAGCAAAACAAAATGAAAGAGAGACTATGACAAAGGAATTTCAATTACAAATGCAACTTAAAAGGAAAAATTTATGGAGATACAAAGAAATATAAAACAAATACAAGAGGATGGCAGACATTAAAATCAGATAGTAAAGAAAGCAAAGCTATACAAGGAAGACACCAAAGAGAGATTGAAACCAACAGAGTCAAATTGTCTGAAATGGACAAAAAACTCATATATCTACAGGATTATTAAAGAAGAACCAATTTTGTGATCAAAAATATACCAGAGTCTGGGAAAAGAGACAGAAAACATGATTTGAAATCAGAAATTTTGAAATGGCTACAAAAAATCTCCCCATCTCTAAATTGGACTGAATCAGATTTAGAAAGAATACACCGCATCGGACCAGAGAGGAAGAAGATGAGACCACAAGATGTAATAGTAAGAGTAACGAATGACAACAAAAAGGAAGGATTGATGAATATGATGAGGAAGAATCCAGATAAATTAACATTTGAGGATGTCAAGGTAGAAATATATAAGGACTACTGCTTGCACACGAAAATGTGGAGGAGATGGATGAAACCATGTACTATTGCGTTGATGAGAGCGGGAATTTATTAGACACGGGGATATCCTATACTTCTGAAATTTCACAAAGCAGGGAAAAGATATAGGATT
>NW_024821307.1:0-1819 GCF_019175285.1 Sceloporus undulatus | reverse complement strand
ACACAGAGAAACACAGGTTCCCAATTGGCAAAGAGGTCAGACAAGGCCTTTCAACCTATCTGTTCAACATGTATGCAGAACATATAAGAAAAGCAGGCTTGGACACAAAAGAAAGAGGAGTGAAAATAGGAGGAAGGAATATCAACAATCTAAGAAATGCAGATGGCATCATAGTACTAGTACAAAACTTCACAGATCTGGAGCACCTGCTAAGGAAAATCAATGAAGAAAGTGCAAAGACAGGCTTAGTGTTGAACATAAAGAAAACAAAAATAATGACCACGGAGGACCTTCACAAGTTCAACCTAGACAATGAAGAATTAGAAATAGCAAAAGAATTTCATATCTGGAATCAAACATTGGTGGGATACAGACCGCCCATTTGGGGCAGCTGCAGCCGCCCCTTTGCACCACGTATTGGGGCCAGGGCAGTCGCAGCGGCAGCCCAGAGGCCTCAATCCGGCGCTTTTTGGGACCAGGGAAAAGCGGCAAAATGCTGCTTCTTCCTGGTCCCGAAAAGGGTTGTCCTTGGGGCTTCATGCTCAGGACACTCTGGGAGCCGCAGCCAGGGGAGAAAGGGGCTGCTCGGCCCCTTTCCCCCTGGTGCCGTTCCTGCGGCAATCTAGTTGCTGTGGGAACGAGGCGCCCTCTGGGAAGGAGCTCCATTTCGGAGCTCCTTTCAGTGCTGCTGTTAGGCTGCCACAAGTGGCCTGATGGGGCACGAACATGTCACGCCCGCACTGCGCCATTTGGGTGCGGTGTGGCCGTGACATCATAATGGCAGTGCCCATGTACACAGGGCCCTGCTATTATGCTGCCGCAGCTACGTGTTAAGGTTGCACAGTGTCTGTAAAGGATGCCCCGAGGCAACCCTAGTATGCATCCAGGCCGGCGCAAATCGCCAGTCTGAATAAGGCCATTGATAGGAATGGGGACTGCAGTCAAAAAATCAGAGGGTGATTAAGAATGGGGAGGGTGGCTATAAAAGAACTAGATCCTAAAATGAAAAGATACACAACTGAGCACAAAAGTTAGAATCTTACAAGCCATTGTATACCTTTTTACCATGTATGGATGTGAGAGCTGGACAGTTAAAGAAAATAGGAAGAAAATCCATTCATTTGAGATGTGGTGCTAGAGTAATGTGCTGAGGATTCCATGGACAGCCAAAAGGACAAACAAATGGTTCCTAGAGCAGATCAAGCCGGAAACCTCCCTGGAAGCCAAGATGACCAAACTGAGGCTGTCGTACTTTGGAGACATCATGAGAAGAAAGGACTCACTGGAAAAGACTATAATGCTGGGAAAGGTGGAGGGAAGTAGGAAGAGTGGAATACCACATACTATATGAATGGACTCTATTAAGGAGGTCATGGGTATGGGTTTGAAGGAATTAGGCAGAGCAGTGGAGGACAGGGAGAATTTAAGATGTCTCATCCATAGGGTCACCATGAATTGAGAGCGACTCGAGGGCAGTTAACAACAACAATACTGGCTCTAAGCCATCCTTTTTTCTGGTAATAATAATAATAATAATAATAATATGTTTTATTTTTATACCGCTTTTCCGAGGTGATCAAAGCGGTTCACAGAATCATTTAAAAACTTACACATTATAAAAACAACCTCACAAAAACCAATAAAAACCAAACAACATGCAATAAAGACAAGCAAGATGGTTGTCAGGAGGAGGGCTTGTCTTCTTTGCAGGCAGAGGCCTGTTGTTGCTGGCCTGCTTCTCTCCCCCTCAAGATGGTGGTCAGGAGGAGGGCTAGTTCTTGGATCAGAGACCTCCAACAAAGGCCAGGTGCTGTAGGCT
>NW_024821306.1:0-1819 GCF_019175285.1 Sceloporus undulatus | reverse complement strand
CACAGCACAGCAGCTTCTGAACTGTCTCTCCCTGCCTGGCTTTGTTTCAGCCGTTAGAGTGGCAAAGGGATTGAGAAAGACTAAAGAAAACATTGCTGTTTTTTGCAGGAGAGAACAGATCATGAATAGAAAAAGAATAGAAGAAATATTAGAAGAAATATTAAAGTCTTTAAGACAAAGAAGGAGGAGAAAAGGAAAAACACAGCCTACTCGGAGTGAGGCAGGAAAAAGACTGAGAGATGGAGGGGGTTGTTCCCTCTGGTGGCGACTCCTTCAAGTCTGTTTTTCCTGCCTAT
This sequence comes from Sceloporus undulatus, assembly GCF_019175285.1. Taxonomy (NCBI): domain Eukaryota; kingdom Metazoa; phylum Chordata; class Lepidosauria; order Squamata; family Phrynosomatidae; genus Sceloporus; species Sceloporus undulatus. The sequence continues at coordinate 1,523 of NW_024821306.1, read as the reverse complement.
TTCGGAGCAAGAGATGGAATCAACCCACGTTATAGGATGTTTCCACCTCCATCGCTGGAAAAGAAGAGGCTTTGGTTTGCAAATCTTCTGCAGAAAACTGAGCTAATTCTGTCTGTCGCTTTTGTCTTCCATCAGGTTTTGCCTATTTTGAAATTCAATAATTTGAGCAATAGCATCTTGCAGAGGAACATCTCCTTTAACTTGCAAAGCATTAATTATTGGACAGTAATATTTTGGAAGGCTATTCAAAAACAGTCCAAGTTTTGCATCTTCTGGGAAGGATTCCCCAGGTGCTGCAACTCCATACAGAGTTGCCATAAAGCCTTTAATATGTTGATTCAAAAATCGAGGATGAGACAACTTTGTGTTATCAAGTTTGATCAGGAGATATGTTTGATTAGAAGTATTTGCAGAATCAAACACTTTCAGTAGTTTATCCCATATCTCTTTTGTATTGGTTAAACCTTGGATATGATATGCTATACAGACAAGTGAATGTAAGCTGCAGCTTTCTCTGAATTGTCACCAAAATGTTGTTGTTGTTTTCTTGATTCTGTGGGTCTCTGTCCATTCACTGCTTTAAATAGTCTCATTGTAGTTAGGCATATTTGCATTTTCCATGACATTTTATAATTTGGTCATTGTGGGGTTAGGATTAGCAGAAACCAGTATCTATCGTTTGAGCAATAAAAGCTTTATTGCAGCTAATATCTTCAGGAGAAGCAATTTAGAACTAAAGACTCTGGAGCATCATAACCCAAAAATGTGGGGTAATGTAAATTTCCTAAGACTTCAGCCTTTAGGAAGGAAACAAAAATATTGAAATATCAAAAGTGTCAAAGCCAAGCCTGTTAGGGTCTAGCTTTAAATTAGCAGAGTAGCAGAAATGTCTAACTATGCTTCCCTAAGAAATGAGGCTCCCTCCAAAAATAACACAAGTAGCTTGCAGTTCAAACAAAAGTGCCAGCCACAGATGCAGGCAAAACGTCAGGAGGAAACTCTTCTAGGACATGGCCACATAGCCCGAAAAACCCACAAAAAACTATGGATGCCGGCCATGAAAGCCTTCGACTTCACCTCCAGACTTCCCTGCTAAAATGCCTGTTATTGATAGGCCAGCACCCAGTATTGTGGAAAGGTCACAAGGTTATCGTTTTGTTTCTGGCTCTTGAGTTCAGTTGTATTAAATATTTCCAATAAGCATTCATGATTAATATTCATCAAGGCGAAAAAAAGAAACAGCAACTGTTCTTAATTTGAAGTTACATGTCCTGGAGCATCTTGTTTGATTGCTCATTCCCTTCTCTATTATATTTTAAAGTGAGTCTTTTCTGTGTTTTTTGTTCTTATTCCTAAAACATGAATGGAGTGAAATAAATGAATGTGGCAAATGTGGGATCTGAATTGGATCTTGTCACACACACACACACACACACACACACCATGAAGAAGAGGAAGATGAAAGCAGAGAGAAGTCTGGAAAATGTTTAAAACACAAGGGAAAGAAATGCTCCCGATGTGGA
>NW_024821305.1:0-1819 GCF_019175285.1 Sceloporus undulatus | reverse complement strand
GGGCTTTTCCCGGTTTTTGGCAGCACCCGTGACGTGAGCGGGCAGGTGCCGCCAAAAGCGGGAAAAGCCCGGTTGCAGCCGGGTTATGGCAACCCTACACATACCCCAACTCCGCCCCAGGGCGCCGTGATGCCATGTGCTACTCCACACAGCGCATGGCATCATAGTGCTCCTCTGGTGCTGCGTCCACATGATGCAGCACCAAAGGAGGACCTTAAAGCTACAGTGCCGCAGCTAAGACGCCCTTTCCAGGTTGCCAAAAGGAGCCACTTTTTGTGGTTCCTTTTTGCTCCTTGAAAAGGCCAGATCGGGGCTATGGTGTGCGGTTGCCGCGGCCCCGATCTGGCACAGCTGAAGGTGGCTGCAGGCCACCCCTAAGGATATTTATGTCTATCTGAACTATCTTTTAATAGTATATTTGATGTTGGGTCAGAGAACCTGCTTATCGGAGATTGAAGAGGCCATTATTTTAGAAAGCTCAAAGTTGGCATCTTTCATCAGCAGGTCTCATAATGCTGTGTTACTTGCATAATACACAACTCATGCCAGCAGTTAACTTGACTATGTAAGCCTTAGAACAGAAAGCAAATAGAGATGTTCTGTTTCAACTGACTACCCCTTTTTATGCCTTTGGGGAATTGTATCATTTTCTGTTCACCTTGGCACTTCTTAGCACTTCTCTTTTTCTCTTCTGTAAGCCAGTGCATAAAATACTTCAACATGTGTAGTGAAGCTGCAGTAGCAGCTGTGACTTCATCACAGATGTGATGTCACTTGGATGATTCAACTGACAAAAGTTTGTGCTGTTTTCCAGATAGGATTGAGGGTAATCTCAAAGTATGTTGCTCTGTTTGTGCATTTCTGAGGATATAGACCCCCCCCCCAAGAAAAGAATGAAAGAAAAGAAAAAAGACTTGACTGTGCACACAGAAAGTGAGGAGAACTGAAGTGGCAGATAGATTCCTCCCACCAAACTACCCAGGGTCCTGATGACATCAGGGGACATATTCACACCTGACCTTTTAAAGTCACCTAGCCATTCTCCAGATTGTGCTTCAACCAGGGATCAAGCCTGGCCCTTCCTTTGTCATGCAGGGAATGGAGAAAAGGAACAAAATGTATTTAGCTGGCAGTTCTAGGATTTGGCTCTGTTTCTATGTCCTGTGCCTTTGTGAGAGAACTTGAATGATATATCATTATTTATACCATTGTATTTTGCATCTTGTTTGTAATTAGCACATTTTCATTTCATAGGTGGGCATGTTGTATTTTATTGTTGTATTGGCGGACCTCAGATATTGGCATCTGTGCTAATTGATTGTGCTGACTGGGGGTGGCCAGATTTGGGTTCCAATATTTGGAGGGTCATAACTTGATCACTTTGGGGTATACATTGATTTGTGTTACTGCTATAAAACATGCACTCATTTTCCTGTTTTGACTGAAATGTTTGTCAGGCTCCAAATTTAGTGGGAAAATGCGTATTTCTGGTGGGGAGAAAGGTGGAGAAAAGAAAGTGGCTTACTATAAAAACAAAAAAAGATGGAGCCTGCAGTTGGAGTAAACTATCTTATTATATAGTTTTTTGTGGGTTTTTTGGGCTGTGTGGCCATGTTCTATAAGAGTTTCTTCCTGACGTTTTGCCAGCATCTGTGGCTGGCATTTTCTTTGAAGATGCTGGTGAAATGTCAGGAAGAAACTCTTCTAGAACATGGCCACAGAGCCCGAAAACCCCACAAAAACTATAGATGCCGGCCATGAAAGCCTTTGACTTCATATCTTATGAGCGTTACAGTATAATTTTTATCCACATCTAATC
>NW_024821304.1:0-1819 GCF_019175285.1 Sceloporus undulatus | reverse complement strand
AGGCCTTTAAACAAAGGCTGGGTGGCCATCAGTCGGGGATGCTTTCATTGTGTATTCCTGCATGGCAAGGGGTTGAACCAGATGGTCCTTATGGTCTATTCCAGCTCTATGATTCTATAATTCTAAAGTGGAATCATAGTGCCATGATAATGTAGTATGAAAGGGCCCTCAGTCTTCATAGTAAGGGCAATGAATTCAGCTTCCTTACCCACAGAGGCCACCTTCTCGTAATTCTCCATCATCACATCCTTGTACATAAGTCTCTGCTTCTTCGTCAGCAGTTTCCATTCATCCTCAGTGAAATATACCGCCACATCCGCAAAAGTCACCTGCAACAGAAAATAGCCCTCATCCAGAGAATGACTAGTAAAAGGGGAGAGAGAAGCACATGATGCATCCCAAAAATTATTTGATCACCTCAGAATTTTGTCCAGGAAATAAACTTTAAGTTCGGTTAGCAAGAGAAAAGCTACTGCCTTTGAAATCCAGTTTGGCTCGAATTCTTTCAATGTAATATACAATATAATCAACAATATAATTTAGATCATGGCTGGGATATTGATGATGGATTAGGATACTGACTATCCCAACATGTATAGTACATTTGGCTTCCAAAGATTATAGTGCATTTAGCCATTTGTTGCCAAATTTCAGAGGCAAATGTCATTTCTAAAAAGCAGTTCTGGGGAGCACTCTGGACTTGAGGGCCATGGAGCCACCCCCAATTTAGATCCAGAGACATTCTCTCATATTCCCAACATTTCACAGATGGAAAAACAAGACACATGTGGACAAGCAACGCCAGAAAGTGGTAAAGATGGTCAAAGTTGTTTATGAGGAAGATCACACAAGCAGGGAAGGGCACAGCACTTTGCTTTTGCCTCAGACTCCTAGCAAGGACATGTCCCTGCCCCCTTCTTTCTTCTCCTCTCCCCATGTTTGAGTTGATGAGGTGCAAACTCCTTGGCATTCATTATGCAGAAATTGGAGTGAGCTGAAGAAGGGTGAAAGTGGGAGGAGGAGATAGCAACCAGGACATTTTAAAAGCCCCCCAAATAATGGGGTGACAGAGGATTAACCAGGTCTGCCTGTGCCAAACTCGGATAGTATTGTATTTCATTCCTTTCAATACAATACAATACAATTTATTGAGTAGCCCAAGGGCCGTTTCAAAATACTAGTAACATAATAAAAAGCAGTATCACACAGCTATATATAAAATGTAAATACAGTGCAGAAATTGGCCCAGCAGTGATCCAGATGAAGCTAATAGGATAGTGACTCACCAAAGAGCTGTTGTACCTCGGCAGCCTCTTTCTCTTGGAGCCCAACTCCCTCCGGTTGGCCTCTGTGTTGGCCATCAGGTCTGCGGGGGGCCCTGGTGGTCCTGCCCTTTGGTCACTTCCAGAAAGAGAGGCCCCAAAGCCGTGAACAAGGAGGCCGAGATGAAGGTCCTGAGGAAAGGGACCAAGGTTAGGCTTGGTTTGACAAGAAACCCAGCAGCACTCAGACACAGAGAACAGCATCCTGCTGGTGACATACGCAGGTGACATATGACTCCTTTGGGCCAATGCAGAGGTGGGTATCATGCCAGACAAATCTAATCTCCATAGATGATCCTGGTAGATGAAGGGAATGCTGTGGATATAGTATAGCTTTATTTCAGTAAGGCCTTTGACAAGTATCCCCTTGTCATTCTTGCAAACAAGCGATTTTGGGCTGCATCAATACAAGTATAGTGTCTAAATCTGCCATCCGCTGACCTGAGGGAATTCACCAGGCAGGTCCAGCTCCATCAGGGCTAGCCTGAAGGAAGGAG
>NW_024821303.1:0-1819 GCF_019175285.1 Sceloporus undulatus | reverse complement strand
ATTATTATTATTATTATTATTATTATTATTATTATTATTATTATTATTATTATGCATTGAGGAGATTCCTCACGGATATCATCAATGCATCCTTTATGGAAGGGCATGTTCCATCTTGTCTGAAGGAAGCGGCTTAACCCCATGGATATGAACAACTACAGGCATGTTTCTTTGCTGTCGTTTTTGAGCAAGGTAGTCGAGAGGGCGGTTGCTCTTCAGCTCCAAGCTGTCTTGGATGAAACTGGTTATCTAGACCCATTTCAAACCGGCTTCAGGACAGGCTTTGGGGTTGAGACTGCCATGGTTGCCTTGACTGACGATCTGTGTCTGAGCATCGACAGGGGTAGTGTGACCCAGTTGGTGGTCTTAGACCTCTCAGCGGCTTTCGATATGATAGATCACGGCATCCTCCTGGACCGCTTGGGGGAATTAGGTATCAGAGGCACTGCATTGCAGTGGTTCCGGTCCTTCCTCTCGGGCAGGTTCCAGAGAGTGCTGCTCGGGGACAGTAGCTCCAGAAAGAGGGAGCTCCTTTGTGGGGTCCCTAAGGGAGCTATTTTGTCCCCAATGTTGTTTAACATCTATATGAAGCCGCTGGGTGAGATCATACGGAGTTATGGTGCTGGGTGCTATCAGTACGCTGATGACACCCAAATCTATTTCTCCATGTCTCGTTCGTCGGCCTCGAATTCTAATGGCATCTCTTCTCTCAATGAATGTCTTCGGGCGGTAATGGGCTGGATGAGGAAAAACAGATTGAAGCTGAATTCGAACAAGACGGAGGTGCTTACGGTAGTGGCCCCGAAACCAACAATTGGGTTGCAACCACCAGTCCTGAACGGGCTCACACTCTCCTCTAGTGACTGTGTTCGCAGTCTGGGGGTGCTCCTTGACTCGTCGCTCCTGATGACAAATCAGGTGAATGCGACCGTCAGGAGTGCCTGTTATCAGCTTCGGCTGATACGCCAGCTGCACCCTTTTCTGGAAGTAAGGGATCTCGAGACTGTAGTGCACGCGCTGGTAACCTCACACCTTGACTTCTGTAATGCGCTCTACATGAGGCTACCCTTGTGCCTGGTTCGGAAACTACAGCTGGTTCAAAACATGGCAGCCAGGCTTGTGTCAGGAACATCTAGAAGGGACCATATCACTCCGGTTTTGAGGTCCCTCTACTGGCTGCCTATTGGTTTCCGGGCCCAGTACAAGGTGTTGGTTATTACCTTTAAAGTCCTAAATGGCTTGGGTCCAAGCTATCTCAGAGACCGCCTCTTCCCATACAATCCTCCCTGCGCTCTCCGGTCCTCTGGGAGGAATTTGTTGCAGCCTCAAAAATCGAGGCTTGCGGCAACCTCCCGGAGGGCTTTTTCTGCTATCGCTCCCAGGCTCTGGAACGACCTGCCGGACGAGATCCGTCAATTAACATCTTTGGACAGCTTCAAAAAGGCTGTCAAGACGGATCTCTTCAGGCAGGCCTTCCCAGAATGAAATATCTCGGCCTCAGGATCTCAGGATCTCCCCACTCCTCAGTAATGTCTCCAAAGCCCCCTTTTCTTTTTTTCTTTTCTTTAGAACTGAAGTTGCAGTGGTTTGTTGGTTGGTATTATTTTGTTTAAATTATTGTTATTCTAACTAGTTATTGTGGTTTTACATTAGATATGTTGTTTAATAACTTTTTAAGCGGGGAGGGAAATATATTGTTTTTATGCTGTATGTTATTTTAATGTTGTAAACCGCCTGGATTGGTTCGCCACAGGGCAGTATATAAATAAAAAATTATTATTATTATTATTATTATTATTATTATTATTATTATTATTAT
>NW_024821302.1:0-1819 GCF_019175285.1 Sceloporus undulatus | reverse complement strand
TTAAATGTCCAGAAATGTTTATGTTAACTGTTGAAACCATAAAGATATTTTTTTCCCGGTGTATATGAAAAAGGCAGACAAGAGAAGAAAGAATAGAACATAGCAAAGTAGAAGTCTATGGGATGAGGAGCTGTGTAAAATCAAGCATTCAAAGTCCACAAGGATGGTAGGAAGGCTTTTTTCTTCGGGTTCAAGAAAAGAAGATACTTTAGGTTAAAATACAAGCTCAAATTTTATGTTCAATGTATAATAAGAATATTTTGATATTTGTATTTTATGTTGTGATTACTTTTGTATTTTAAAATTGAATAAAGATATATTAACACAAGTAACTTTCCCAAGAGCATTCTAGGTCTCCCTTCCAAAGACCAGCAGTGGATGGAGAAGGAGGCCTTGGGAAAGCAGAAGAGAGCTTGGCTTGACTGCCAAGGACTCTCCCTTGAAGGTTTCCATCTCTCTAGGAAACGGTGGAGCCTGGGAGGGAGACTGAGGACCAGGGCATGCTGGGAAAAGCTTCAGGGGAGCTTATGGGAGCAAATGTGGGACTTTGCTTTCTCCTCCCGATTACTTTCCTGCTCTCTTTTGACAGGCTTGAAGACAACACAAGATAAGCTCAATGGTGGAAAAGACTGCAAAAGCCATCGTTCCATGCTCACCTCCATGGCACCTTAGGAGCAAGCAATCTCCACTGAGGGCAGCACAGTGAAAAAACAAAATCCAAAATGGGGAGTGGTCTTTGAGATCCTGACTGAAAGAAAAATGCCAGCCCCTGAAACCAATCCTGGCCAGCTTTTGGGAAAGGGCCTTCAAAGTTTGCCCCGACGGACTCAGCCTCTCACAGACTGGTCCTTCCCTGTGTCTTGCTCTCTTGAAGGCTCAGAGGGGATTCTGGGGGGCCTGGGCACCTCTTCTTCTTAGGGACCCTGAGCCCCAAGTTCAGCTCATGAGGAGCCCCCCATTCCCTGCTCTGTCCTGGCACATGCCTTAGCAAGCCTCTTCCATGGGAATTTGGGAGCTCCTAATCTTATTGGAAATTGGAACCTCTGGAACTCTCCTATTCTTCCCAGCCTGGAAACAAGGTATAGTTGTGAATCTCTTCCAAGGAAAAGTGGGGTTTTAGTTGTTGTTGTTGTTGTTGTAATAACAGGGCTCCAGTCAAAGGAGGTCTTCTTCAGGCAGTAAAGAGAGGTTTATGCAAATGCAGAATGACATCACTGCTACAGAAGGCTCTCTTGACCAATCAGAGAGCAAGATAAAGGTTCTTCTGGAAGCTTCCGTGAGAAGGAGCTATAAGGCCTGAGAGACCAAGAGACAGTTGGGGGAATTGTGTCGGTTGGAGATCGAGAGAGAGAGAGTTCAAGAGCGGATCTTGGAAGTTAGTCTCAGAATTGGACACTTAGGTTTATTTTTTTATATAGCTTGTATGAATTGAACATTATATACTTACAAATATTGTACCTACAAGATTCTTAATATCTTGCATGACTTATATTTTAGTTATATTTTGTTAGCTATAATAAATACCTCCTTAGAGTATCTACTACTCGACGCTCCTTTTAGACGTGTCTTGGCTCGGTTGATGATTGTCAGAAACACGTCTAACAAAGTCTTCATCAACAAAGTCAAATTTCAGAACAGGAGTCTAAACTAAAAACTTTATTGAAAGAAAGAGATTGCATAAAAGGCACAGTTCATGGTGTTATAATCAGATCTAACAATAAAGATTTGACCGTTTTATATCCCCAATTAACATCCCACCCCACAACAAGACCTATTGGGTATTTTATTCCTGCTAGACATATAATTGACAAGTTAATTA
>NW_024821301.1:0-1819 GCF_019175285.1 Sceloporus undulatus | reverse complement strand
CTCCGAGCGCATATGGCTAGAGCGTCGACAGCGAGGCGGTCTAGGAAAGCCATCTTAGAGGGCTTGCCACAGAGCGCGAGAAGGCTAGAGCGTCGCCATGGAGACGTTCTAGGAAGAAATATTAGAGGGCAGGCCCTCCAAGATGAGGGTGGTAGACCATGTCCGTGGCGACGGTCTAGCCATCCGCGCTCGGAGGGCCGGCCCTGTCAGATTGGCCTTGCAGCCATTGGAATGAACTGCTCCCGGTCGCCCTCCTGTGTCTCCACCGAGGCATTGCAAGATGAAGGGAAATAACATGTCGCCCATGTAAGGCGAGGCAACAGGAAAGAAGGCAGGAGAGGCGTCCAGTCTTTCATTCTTTAAAGCGAACTTACTTCTCCAGCTCCTCTTGTGATCTCTTATGTTTGTGACGTCACTGGGAGACAGCGTTTTATTCCTTGCTCTCGGGCGCCCTCCTGTGTCTCCAGTGAAGCATTACATTCCAGTATTTCATGCTTTGCTTTAAAGTTGTTTAAATTTAAATAAAACTCATTTCAATCATATTTTTCTATATCTTTTCATTTTTAAGTAAATTTTATCGTCAGAATTTTTTTATTTAATATCATTTTAACATATCATTAAAATATCATTAAAAAAACAAAACAGGTAAATAATTTTTAATAAAATGTTGTTTTTAATGCATTATAATTTACATGTCGTTTTTCATTACTTTCAATTCTCAGTATTTTTAATTAGTATTATTTTTATATGTCAGGTTTCAGTTTGTTTTAATAGTTAGCTGTTTTTATTTTTATTTCTGTTTTTATTTTATGTGTTATTTCTGTTTTATTTATTATTTTATTTATTATAATCTTAACAGACCAAAATTACTAATGGGACGTCCAAAAACAAAGGACCAGCAAAAGGGCCCAAGCTCCACTCAGGCTTGCATCCTTCCCAGGAGGGAGCTAAAATGAGTACCCAGACTGTTGGGGGCAAATTAGCTTACTTGCTAACTAGCTTACTTGCTGTTCACCGTTATGATATTTGGAATAGCGGTATATAAATAAAACAAATTATTAAAATTAAAAAAACAGTACTTGCGCATAGGGAGAGCATACTTGCCCATAGAGAATCATTGGCGATTGCTTGCCCATAGGAAATAATGGAATTGCTTGCCCATAGAGATTCATTGGAGATTGCTTGACCTTAGAGCAGTGGTTCTCAACTTGTAGGTCGGGACCCCTTTGGGGGTCGAATAACCCTTTCATGGGGGTTGCCTAAGACCATTGGAAAACACCTATTTAATTACAGTTATGAAGTACCAACGAAAACAATTGCATGGGTTTGGGTCACCACAACATGAGAAACTGCATTAAAGGGTCGTGGCATTAGGAAGGTTGGGTACCACTGCCTTAGAGAAAGATAGTATTTACTTGCCCATAGGGAAACATAAGGAATTGCTTGACCATAAGGATTAATGGAGATTGCTTGCCCTTAGAGAAACATAATATTTACTTGCCCTTAGGAAACATAAGAAATTGCTTGACCATCAGGAAGAATGGAGATTGCTTGCCCATAGAGATTCATTGGAGATTGCTTGCCGTTAGAGAAAGATAATATTTACTTGCCCATAGGGAAACATAAGGAATTGCTTGACCATCAGGAAGAATGGAGATTGCTTGCCCATAGAGATTTATTGGAGATTGCTTGCCTTTAGAGAAACATAGTATTTACTTGCCCATAGGGAAACATAAGAAATTGCTTGACCAACAGGAATGATAGAGATTGGAACTTCCGGTGTGATGGTGTTGCAGGAGGACGCAGGTTAGGAATGCTC
>NW_024821300.1:0-1820 GCF_019175285.1 Sceloporus undulatus | reverse complement strand
CCCCAAAAAAAAACCACCTTCCAGTCCTTCACAGCATTTCATGAACTGTGATTGACTGGCTTTACCCAGGTTTGCCAAGTTTCTTTCTTCATATCCCTTTACTGATGCAATGCCTTTCAGAGTCTCCAAGCAATCTATAGGCTCTGTTTAGAGACCTGGAGAATTGTCTTTGCTATATTAATAGTAACTAGTGGCTACTAGACACACTGGAAAGACAATAATGATTAGTAAAGTTGAAGGCAGTGGGAAAAGAAGAAGAGTGCATTATAAGTAGGTTGACTCAATCAAGGAAGCCACAGCCCTGAGTTTGCAAGATTTCAACAAGGCTGAAAATAACAAAATCTCTTGGATGTCTCTCATTCAGAGTGCTGCTGTAGGTCAAAGATGATTAGATAGTAATTAGCAACTACAACACAGTAATTATCTCTCTGATAGTGTTAAAGCATTCTATCTCCTTAACAAATAGGCCTACAACACTACTGAAAATAAGTGTTTGTTTGCTGATGTTGTCACTGTTTTTACTGCTAAATATCCTCAGACACGGAAAGGTATGCAGGAAATATGCATCGTCATCATACACACATACCACACAAGTAAAAACCATGCTGTCTCCCGAATCAGGTTTCCTCCACCAAGCTTCTGAGAAAGATGCTTGCTGTTTAAGTGCATCTTCTTGAATTCCAGTTTTCATGTTAAAAGACTAAAGCAAAACTTTGAGAAGCTAACATTTGAACACAGCCTCTGAATCTCTGACAGTCACCCAAATACTTCATGCTGCTGATTGCTGGTTTATGCTTGGCAGCATTTTTCTTTAAAAGGATTATTTCATCAGTTGTGCAGAGGATATTGCATGTTTTTAAACACACAAATCTTCAATTCAGTCTTTCTCTGAATAGCAGTGTTCAAGAACATTGCCTTCTTCTAAGATCATAAGAAAAAATGGGTCTACTAACTATCAAGACAGAATGCTTCAACAGAACACAAACCTGTATCCATGACAAATGGGGATGTACAACACCATAAACTCTACTGTATACCATAAGGACTGGCTGACCTCCATTCCTCAGCTGAGCTGAATGCCATGGAATTACTGTGACACTGTGGGCTGTAATTTAATGACAAACTATATATTTTAGACTGGCCAGTTCAGTCAGTAGCTTATTCATAAAATGGCTAAGGGCTAGATCTGAAAAATATATATATTCCTGAAACCTGGGATGACTTCCTTTGCTTTTGATTTTTCATTGTAATTTCAAATCTGATCATTATCCACTTTATAGTTTTGATTCCATTTTCACAAAAGAAAAAAAGTCTTTAAGTTTAAAGCAATGTTTTGTTCACACTATGATGAATAAATTCTCTGCACTTTTTATTTGTTACAAATTAGGTTGCTTTGAAAGGACTTGATCTAAAACTGGAGTAGACCCTGCTGTGATTTAATGTTTTGAGACATTATTTCTTTCCTGGTAATGCAAAGATACTTCAGGATTTGGGTACTGGGCATAAGGGAAGAAGGAAATGAGGTTTTGCTGATTATTGCTTTTAGATTGCACACTAAATGGAGTAGGAGGGGCGGGTGAGTCACAAATGCATTCTTTTTTATCATGAAAGATGATTGTACGCCCTATGGTGCCTATGTAAGTTAACAAAGATCGAGATGGAAAGGGGGGGGAAATGAACTTTCATTTATAAATTAATACTCATAATGCACTTCTTTTAATAATTTAGGGTTTCATCCAATGTTGTCCTTCTATCAGTTCCTGCTACAGAGAAGAGGAGGAGAGAGGTAGCTGGGCAGCCATTTTAAGTGGTGACTGTTT
>NW_024821299.1:0-1820 GCF_019175285.1 Sceloporus undulatus | reverse complement strand
TCCCTGGCTTCCAGATCCCTGATCCCCTTCCATTTCTCCCTCCTCTCTCCAACTTCCCCACCTGCTTTCTTCTCCATCTGCACTGCTAAAGCATTTCACCTTCAGCATCTCTTCTCTGCCATTCTCTCTTTTAGACACAGTGAGATGGTATGGGGCAGGATAGAGACACTTTCAGTCCCATTTGGTGAGAAGGATAGGGCAATTCATAGATAAATGAATCCATAGGAAAGGCTGGAGAAGGGTAGGGCTCAAGGGAGGAGGCTTGAAACAGCCTGAAGATATCTCCAAGACAGGGGTTGGCAGCCACATTGGGCCCCAGGGATCTCGAGGTACCTCCCATTGAAATAACTGAATACCCCCCACTTCCCTTTGGGGAAGTAGAGGCAGTTTATGATTTGACCACTTCAGAATATCAATAGAGTAGGACATATTGGAATATCCTCTCCTCTCTTTCCCTTAGCTCCCTGGATCTTTAAAAATGGGGTGAGAGGGAAAACAAAAGGCTACAATCTGGTGATCTAGATTTCTTGTGTGATGGGAGACATTTTTAGCACATGAAAAGTTTCCATGTAGGTCCTGACAATCTGCTTTACTAAACTGATATAAGTCTAGTGCATCCTCTCCCAATCATGCAAGTTTTATTGTTTATGCATTTGATTTCTAGTCTGTCTGGAGGTCAAATTCTCTTTGGATCCAAGGCAGAGAACACTCCAGGGCCCTTTTCCCTTCCCTGGGAACAGAAATAGGAAGACCACATATTCAGCCATTAGGAATGGCTTCCTTTCATGATGGCTCCAGACCAACTGCCTTCACTGCATCAAAATGGTGGACCAACCCTGTCTCAAAGGCATGGGTTCAATGCTCTTTTAGGAACAGATGAAGTCCTCCTGAGGACACTCTGAGTGCTGCCATTGGCTGGAAGCCCAGTCCCTCCCTCCATCCCTGGCTCTGATTGGCTGGAAGTCCAGTCCCTCCCTCCATCCCTGGCTCTGATTGGCTGGAAGTCCAGTCCCTCCCACATCCCACACAGAATGAAATCACTGCTACGGAAGGCTCTCTTGACCAATCAGAGAGCAAGATAAAGGTTCTTCTGGAAGCTTCCGTGAGAAGGAGATATAAGGCCTGAGAGACCAAGAGACAGTTGGGGGAATTGTGTCTGTTGGCGATTGAGAGAGAGAGAGTTAAAGAGCGGATCTTGGAAGTTAGTCTCAGAAACGGACGCTTAGGTCTATTTATTGTTTTAATAGCTTGTATGAATTGAATATTATATACTTACAAATATTGTACCTGCAAGACTCTGAATATCTTGTATGGCTTATATTTCAGTTATATTTTGTTGTTTATAATAAATATCTCCTTGGAGTATCTACTACTCAACGCTCCTTTTACATTTGTTTTGCTCAGTTGATGCTTGGAAGATCAGTAACGAAGGAGTAATAAGGTTCCTTAACTGGTCCCAGTGTAGGTTAAGGGAAACCCTTTTATAATTCACTGAATGATGTCAGCAGGATTTAAGGAAATTAAGGGTCTGCTGGACTAAGAGCCATAATGTCTAAATGTCTAATTAACAGTTTGTAATCCACTGTGATAGCCTTTTGGCTGAAGAAAGAGGGGTATAAAAGTATTGTTGTTGTTGTTGTTGTTGTTGTTGTTATTACAGGGCTGCAGTTTGGCTGCTTGGACCACCGGAGATCATCACAGTGAGTCAGTTGGAAAAGCCCATCTCACTCCATAAAATCAAGGTACTTGAGGAGTTTGCACTCTTCGTCTTTTTGTAACAATAGCTACAAAACTGATAATAGCATTTGGGACATTTAGTC
>NW_024821298.1:0-1820 GCF_019175285.1 Sceloporus undulatus | reverse complement strand
CCTTCTCTGTTTCAAATGGAAGACATTTTTCAATTTCCCACAGACTACCAAACAGGAAGTTAAGATGTAGGACATGTCCACAAAAAGGAGGACATTTGTCACCCTGTGCAGTTCAAGCTTCAGTTGAGGACTTAGAAATACAATTTAGATACTCAAAGAAAAAGGACACTCAATTAGCAAGAGAATGCAAACCCAACAAACAGAAGAGTTCTAGGTGCCAATGATTTTCAATGTCTCACTCTCTTCAGTGTTGGAAATTTGGGGACTGAAATAAAATTTCATGGGGAAGGGAGATAATTCTAATAGAGGGATGCCCACATCCCCCTCCGCTTCACTTCTGAGGACAACTCTGCTTTACTATGGCGGGTTCCACACCGCCCAAAAGTATGTGCTCGAGCACGTACAAAATGGCAGTACATGCCGAGCACGTACCAAATGGCGGCACCCATTCTACATGGGTGCCACCATTTTGACATAGCGGACGCTTAGCGTCCGCACAACACAGCGTGGAAATCACACCGCAAGTGCACCATTGGCGCCTTGCGACATCATTTTCGTGCCACAAAAAGAACCTGCTTTTTGCGGATTCTTTTTGCTGCATCAAGGAATTGTGCGGTTTGTCCACTGCGGTTCTCTGGCGCAGCAAACATGGGCCAAAGTTGTAAAGCGCCAAAGTTGCCTATTTGTTCAAAAGACCAAATTTCTACATAAATTCATACTGTCTTTCCTTCTTTTCTCACTCCATGCAGAGAACAACAACAACACCACAAACAATCCAGAAAAAGCCAAATACCCCAAATCACTTTCAGAGGTGATGTTAGTAAGAACTTCCAGCTATTTCACTGGCTTTGGAAACAAATAAATTTCCACTCATTCCAGCCAAACTGAGGGGCTGTATAGAAACTGACAAAACCTTCATGCCAGCTTGTGGCTTTTTGTAACCTTGAACAAGCCAATTATTTTATAAAGATAAATGACTGCAAGATTTGTTTTTACTGTTTTAATAAGATACAAATAGGCATATATATGAACTTTAGCCCTGTGTTGGACAAGATCACAAGATTCATGGTAATTATTTTATCTATGGTTTCAGCAACACAACTGTTGCTGGAATCAGTCCGGGAGTGATAATCAGGATGTGCAAAGGGGCCACCTTTCAACATCCTGATTATTCACATTGGAGGTAATGGCCTTGGTTTGCTGAAGAGAAAATCTCACTATCCAAGCAATAAAAGCAATCCATGTTGTCTGAATAGGGCCCACAGATGGTCAATAGGGAAGTTAAGAATCCATTAACAAAAGGGTTAGATTGTTCTTTTAAAAACCACATCTCCAAATAGTATTTCAGAGGCCTGAGCTTTAAATAGCTGATGACATTAAATTTTCTGAGGATTTGACGCAGAAGGTGAGAGCCCTGTTGGCTGATCTGGTGGGGGAAAGTGGCTAAGCATGTGCAAGCACCTTTTTATGGCAGGGAATGTGGGGAGGCAGGTAATATTATGGTTGACAACTATGGCACCCATTTTGGTGAAGGAATGTCTTCTGGAACTGCTCCTTTTACATCATGGGACTAGGGACTGGGAAAAGAGACTACCCTTAGGGCAGGACCAGGGACTGTGCCCTCACTTTAAGTCCCATGACATGGGGGGGGGGACTTTGGAGAGTGTTGTTACAGTTCCAGTGATTCTTGTTATATGTTCCTGAAGAAGGCCTTTTTATATACATTGGTCTTTTTAAAGGAATAAATAGTTGATCTATTTTATTAACCATTTTATTGGGAATTGTTTTTAATGGTATTTTAGGGTGGGAGGGAGATAGGG
>NW_024821297.1:0-1820 GCF_019175285.1 Sceloporus undulatus | reverse complement strand
GGGTAGCTATGAAAGAACTAGACAAAATCTTAAAGGTTAAAGATATATAACTGAGCACTAAAGTGAAAATCATCCAAGCCTTTGTATTCTCCATCACCATGTAAGGATGCGACAACTGGACAGTACAGAAAGCAGAGAGAGGGAAAATCAACTCATTTGAGATGTGGCACTGGAAAAGAGTGGTTAGGATACTGCGGACAGCCAAAAAAGCAAACAAAGGCGTCCTAGAACAGATAAAGCCAAGATGATCAAATTGAGGCTGCCTTAATTTCACCACATAATGAGAAGCCACAGATCACTAGAAAAGACAATTATGCTTGGAAGGTAAAGGGTAGGAGAAAAAGAGGAAGACTCCATGATAGATTACTATACTAGTCAGGGAGGACCACAGGCATGATTTGCAGGACCTAAGCGGAGCAGTAGAGGACAAGGGATCTTGGAGATGTCTCATCCATGGGATCACCATGAGTTGAAGTTGAACCGAGGACAGTTAACAGCAACAAATGCCATTATGGCAATTTTAAAAGGAACAGACCAATCAGAAATTCAAGAGGGCATGTTGTTTCATTTTTTATTCTCAACCTACAGGGAAAAACAGCTATGATAGAATTTCAGTATATGGTTCAATTATTAAATATAGAGTTCCTTTATCAGGAAAGGAGTAGCAAGCCTATTATCATCCATGCCTATATAGCTATATCTACTTATCTATTTAAGTGTTTAGGTAGGCGTGTGTGTGCATGCATATATGCACGCATGCACGTGCAATCTTTGAGTAAAGGGGGAAAAAACTGAAATATCAGCCTGCACATAAATACCTGGCACAGAGAAGCTAAACTACCAGTACTCACAAGCCTTGATAAAAATAAGAACATTACTTAACACAGTTTCCAGTTTGTTGCTAAGAAACTGCTGCTTCATAGTTTCATTCTTGTCATTTGCAGAAACATTTCTGGTTGTTCCCTTGTATCCTAATGTCTGTTTGATATAAAAGTATAATTAGAATGTGCGTGAAGTCAAAAGAACAGGCCATGCAGTTTAATCCCCCTTCCCCCAAACACTTGGGAGAGGGGTTAGTCGGTTTGTCATTTCTTGTTCTGTGGCAAGTGCTCTTCCAGAGTATGACATAGAGGCAAAGAAGAGGAACAGAAGAGGTGATGCTCCCCCACAAAAATTGTACTGCTGCGGCTGTCGCTGCTGCCATAAACCTACTGAAATAATTTCAACAGGGCTTTCAGCAAGTGCAGAATTGTTTCAGACTTGTAGCCTTAGGCTCTAATCCTGAACCTATTTGCATGAGGGGAAATTTATTTAGATCAATCCTGTTCTATTTGTACTTAGCACCATACCATACAACAACTGAGTCACTCCTTATCCCCACTTTAGCCTTTGCATGCATGCCATTCCAGTACCAGCTTCCACAGCATACTATTTATTATTTATTTAATTTATATGCAGCCTTTCTCCTGGAAAGAGACATAAGGCGGCTCACAAATAGATAAAGTATTGTTTAAAAAAACATTCCAATAAAATTTGGAAAAAAAATTGAAATAATCTTGTTAAAACCATACAAAATCATATATATATATATATATATATATATATATATATATATCTCAATAGAGCACACATACCATTTAAAAGCTTCCCTACGATGATTATATATTAAAAGCCTACTTGAACAAAAACATCTTTGCCTGCTGACGAAAGGAAAGCAGGGAGGGAGGGAGAAAGTGATGGATCTGGTGGCACTAGATAATTGGATAGGCTATGGTTAGAGAAAAGCAGGAAGCCATTTTAATGGGGAGGTGTTGTGTATT
>NW_024821296.1:0-1820 GCF_019175285.1 Sceloporus undulatus | reverse complement strand
TTACGTACTGGACGCTGAGCGTCCAGACGCGTCGCGCCGCTGCTGACGTAGCGAGCGCGCCCCTGGCGCCTCGCTACGTCGCAAACGCGACGCCAAAAGAAGCTCCATTTTGGAGCTTCTTTTTTCGGTCCGCGCGGGAGTCGGGCCGTTTGAAGGCTCCGGCTCCCCCGCGGACCTACTGGCGGCGGCGCCAGACCGCTGCAAAGCGGCGGTCTGTACCCCGCCAATACAATTTTTAAAACAGAATAAAAAGCATCAGATTAATATAACGTTAAAAACATAAAAATTTTAAAAACATACTAAGTAAAAATATAAAGAAATCAAAAACATGCAAAAGTCAACAGCCCAGTAAGAAGCTTCCCTGGATACAATTACATATTAAAAGCCTGCTTGAAAAGAATTTTTTTTTCCTGATGAAAGGAAAGGAGGCAGCCTAGCCTCCCACAGGAATAAAATAAAATAAAATAAAATAATAAATAAATAAATAAATAAATAAATAAAATCTTTATTTCTATACCACTTTTCCAAAGAGATCAAAGCGATTTACAAATTTGAGGAAAAGGAATACATCACATCATATTATAATACAATTACAATCACAGATACACTTCCATAAAACATCATATAAAAACAGTTTAAAATCTCACAATCCCAGGTTAAACATCTCGAGGTACACTTCAATTAGGGGATAACTTTCTCTATAAAGAGTCTGGAGGGTGGGCTAGGAGGTTCCAAAGAATGGAAGCAACAATTGAGAAGGCTCTCTCTCTCTCTTTCTCTCATGTCCTCATCAAGTGAGCCTGTTATAGTGGCAAGACCTACAGAAAGTCTTCTCCTGAAGGTCTTTGAGTTTGGGCAAGTTCATATGGGGGAGATACACTCTTTCAAATAGTGTGGACCTACACTTTATAGGTCATAAGCAGCCTTTGAATTGTGTCCAGAAACAAGTCTGTATGCTCCTTGGTCCTGGTAAGCATTCTGGCCACAGCATTTTGGACCTGCTGAACAGGTTTCTGAACAGATTCCAGAGACAGCTTCACATAGAGTGCATTACAGTTGTCCCAATGAGATGTAATGATGGCATGTATACCATAGCCGGATCTGATGTTGCAAGAACATCACAGCTGGCACATTAGTTTTAACTGTGCAAATTGCACTCTTGGCCAGTGCTGAACCCTGAGCATCAAGGCTCAGAGTTAAATCCAGAAGAACACCAAAGCTACTCGCCTGAGATTTCAAAGGGAGTATAAAATCCTTATTCCCTTATCTGCTTTTCAATTGGCCAGGAGCACCTCTGTCTTGTCTGGATTAAGGTTCAATTTCTTTACCCTCATCTGATGTATTATGCAAAACCAAAAGGACAAGCCTGGGGACTTTAACAAAAGGATTTTAAAATGTCACTTGATCTTGCCTTCATAATCAAAACTACAGGACATAAACTTAAAGCAATAACTAACCCCTTTTTATTTTATTCTTTAACCATTTGGAACAAATTGAGACATACTCTGGACCCTGACGTTTCTCCTCTTAAACCCTTTCTCCTAGAACCCCACTTCCCAATGGCAAACCAATTTCCACAAATAAAACAGTGGTAACATTGTAGAATTTACTGTAGTCTCTATTTCTCTAATTACCTATTCTCTAATAAGATATCCAAATCTATAGACACTTTTCAGGCTATGTTCTAGAAGAGTTTATTCCTGATGTTTCACCAGCATCTGTGGCTGACATCTTCAGAGAAATCTTCTATAAAACAGTATGAAAAATGCATTCAACACTAAGGGGATTGCAGCATGTATATAAGTACCCACTTGATCGCA
>NW_024821295.1:0-1820 GCF_019175285.1 Sceloporus undulatus | reverse complement strand
GTGGTGATGGTCATGCCAAGAGCAAACGGAGGGAAAGCTCCTTGGAGCATTAGTGCAACTTCACCTCCATCGCTGAGTGCCACTTCTGTCCAGGTTGAGTCCGTTCCGCCGAACCCTGAAGAAGCCTTTAGCTCTGACTATGTTCCTCACCCTCAGCAGCAAGGAGCATTCAGGCTTCATTTTCCTACCCAAGCTGCACCTTATCTTTCCCTCCAGGACAGAGGGAGAAGTAGCCAGCTTCCCAGGCCTATGCCTAAGATGTTTCCCTATGAAAAGCTTCCAATAGTTGGATGTGCCATGGAGCAGTTGTATGTTTCCTACCTGCATCCCGTACCCAGACTCCAGCTGGTACTGATCCAACTTCCGAAGCACTTTCCAGTTCAGCAAGCCCCCTTCCAGGATAAGACAGGCCTCTTTTTTTTTACTCCCAGGCAACTTTGGCCCCCATTCTCCTTGCAGAGGGAAATCCCAAATTGCAGGCATTCCCCATCCCACCTGTCCCAAACAACAGCGTTGTTTCCCTTCTGGAAGAAGCAAAAGCCAACCTTGTCTAGAGCCCTCCTGCGACCAGTGGACCTTCTGCAGCCTCACCATCAAAAGCCATGAATGTGGAAGACTCTGAAGGTAGATGCCTCTCTTTCTGGAAAATATAGATTAGGCCTGGGAGATGTGGGCTGGTCCGGGGGGTGCTTTACTTCTGTTGAGACCTTCTAAGAGCCAGATGATTGATTGATTGATTGATTGATTGTACTTATATCCTGCCTTTCTCCCCAAATGGGATCCAAGGTGGCTTAGAATAATTTTTAAAAGTACCCAACTAAAACATTAATCTACAAAAGTTTAAAAAAGGAATTACAGTATATACTCATGTATAAGTCTAGAAATTTTAGTAAAAAAATGACTCTGACTCGACTTATTCACAGATCAAAGTATATACTGTACTTTAACTATCATAAAAATAGAAACCATCCCCTGGGGAAACATAAGAGTGTAATCTTCCTGGAAGCACCAATCTTCCTCTAGTCTCTTATCCATCTGTCCTTTAGTGTGAACAGAAACAGTTATGCATACTGCAATTTTGTAAGCTCTTTGGCATTATTTTCCCTTGCTTCATCCTTTAGATCCTTTGGTACATAACCCTAAGTCTTACTCTCGACTTATCCATGAGTCATATCAAAAGCCATCATTTTGGCCCCTAAACCTGCCCTCAACTTATACATGAGATCAACTTATAGTCAAGTATATATGGTAAATGTCATCTTTATTAAAAATATGATTTAAATGGCTAAAACACTAAAACATATTAAAACACGGTGTTGTATGTGTCTCTCTGCATGTGTGTGCATACACTGCAAGCCCTCCATATCTGTGGATTCTGCATCCATGGATTCAACCATCCACAGCTTGAAATTATTCCAACATCATCATCATCATCAGCCAAAAACAAAGCTTGATTTTGAAATTTTGTATGAGGGACACCATGATATATAATGGAATTTAAGCATCCAGGGATTTTGGTATCCATGGAGGAACTTACTCCCAGCCGATACCAAAGACTCACCACTTCACACACTGCAATAAGTATAGAAGGACATGGCTGGAAGGGCACTACAAGTTCTGAAAAATAGGGCTGGTTTTCTGTAATGCAATTATAGATCCATAACCTAGAATTATTGATCAGTAACTGCTCCATATTCACTAACAATGGCGGGTTACAAACCGCCCTCAAGCGAGTGAGAAAAAGAACCTTTGTTCTGAGAAACCAGGAGACAAGGAAGGGAATCTCCAAAGGAAAAAGCTGCCCCAGCAGAAACAAGGAG
>NW_024821294.1:0-1820 GCF_019175285.1 Sceloporus undulatus | reverse complement strand
CCCCCCCTTCTAGTTTTTCCAAAAGATTCACATTCTCAGCTGTGTGAATAACTGATCCAAATAGACCTGAGATAAACGGGGATAAAACTCTGTATGTCTTGAAAGTGATTCTAATACATTTGCATCATCAACTCCATCTTTATTCAAGTGTTGACATGTGTGAGCAATCAAACTCACAGAGAGGTGGCTCCATAGTTTGTTGTGAACAACAAACCTGGAATGCATGAGTGAGATTATTCACATAGTAATGCTTTAAAAAAAGCAATATGTGAATGAACCCCTAGTCTCTGGAGCAACAGAAAACAAGCTTGGTCCAGCCTCAATATGACATCCCATTAAATAGTTAAACATGCCTCTCATGTCCCTCTTAACCTTCTCTTACACATCTCTTGATTCCTGTTTTTTTTTTAACTAGAGTTTCACAAGTTGAACTTCCTACTTTCTACAAGCAAACTGTGCTCTGTCTTAGAGTGCTGGTTTCTCCAATACTTTGTTTTCTACATAATAAGATACTTTCCTGGAAATGTAAAACACCATCCAGCTGCAAAATCACAGTACTTCTGCAACTCCAAGGAGAATCCATTCTTGTTCATTTTTCAGGGATAAATCAAAGTCCTGTTAACATTCTGTCGCTAATGAAAAACCAGAGGCTCAGTGTCCTGATAGTGCTGAGATGCGATGAGCCATTTCACCTTTGTGTCAAACGCTCATTATTTTCACCGAGTGACAAAGAGTGCTGAGATAGCCACCTTGCACAGCATGTCCCTTTCAGAGAGATTTTCCTCCTCATTTCTCTTTAAATTTTTAATTCATTTGACAGATGATTTATGGGTCATCCACGAGGAAGAAAAGGAGCGCTTGTTGGAATAGCTTCTGCTGATTTGTGAAGGCTGAGTTTCATGTTCAAGGGGCAAGTGGCCAAATGAGTGTCTTGTTCAGGAATGGGCAATTGTAAGGAGACCGTCACCCACCTGCCAGCCCCCCTAATAATTTTTTGACCTCAAATGCCCTCTAACCCCCCCCCCAGCGATTATGGGGGACCAATTTAAGTGCAAAGAGACCTTTAAACAAGAAATGTATGTCCAGAATCCTTTAAACAGGAAGTGTAGTTCTGGTTCATTTGCTGCACACACACACACACACACACACACACACACGAGCTTGCCCCATGGTGTTTTAATTTGGTTTAAACCTTAATTTGGGCAGCTTCCTGATATTGTCAGAAGTTTTTTGCCACCTAATTTGCCACCCGAATACAGCTTGGGTCCATCCCCGCATCCAGGAGCACTGCACTAGCCATTTTCTCAAGCCAGAAAACTCCTGGATCTGAAAAGAGCTGGGAGGAGCGGCTCTGGAAGCAGGAATGGACCCGGGATGTATGAGGTGGCAAAAACTGTCTGATAAAATCCGGATGCTGTCTGAATTAATCCAGATAGAACTCCACATACACACACACACAGAAATTAAACTACTCCAACTTCTCCCTCAGAAACCACAGCACAATTACTTCCAGGAAACATTTGGCAGTATTGAGGGGATATTTTAAAAGCAGAAAACTCATAGAATCATAGAGTTGGAAGAGACCGCAACGGCCATCCAGTCCAACCCCATTCTGCCATGCAGGAACTCTCAAACAAAGCATCCCTGAAAGATGGCCATCCAACCTCTGGAGATTATCGCATCGCGTTCCGAGAACGTTATTGGAACCCGATAGGAACAGAACACTTTTAAGTTTACCGCACGTTTCTTTCCCCATCGGGTTCCCATCGCGTTCTACATACCCCTCAAAGCGTTCCATATGTGTTCCTCGGAGGGAACGG
>NW_024821293.1:0-1820 GCF_019175285.1 Sceloporus undulatus | reverse complement strand
GCCTTCGAGGGTGGACCATCCTAATAGGTCCACCACCCCCGGGGGGGAACTGGGTAGGAGCCTTGATTTTTGCCTCCATGAGGAAATGATCCGTCCATGATAGGGGGAAATATTAGTTATTTCCGCCCACGGATTTTCCGCCTCTGTACAAAAGACCAAATCAAGTGTATTACCCGCAAAATGCGTTGGACCCGAGATCAGCTGGGACAGGCCCATGGCCGCCATGGTATCCATGAATTCCCAAGCCGCACCGGATGGAACATAGTTGGCCGCGAAGGGGATGTTGAAGTCACCCAGGACAAGTAGCCTGGGTGTTTCCAACAGCAGCTCCGAGACCAACTGTCAGCTCATTAAGGGAGTCTGTTAGCACACGGGGTGGTCGATACACCAACAAAATCCCTAGACTGTCCCTAGCTTTCAGAGTCAGGTAAATACACTCGACGAGAGAAGTTTGACGGAGGTGGTTCCTGGTGAGAGACAAGGTGTTTTTATGTACCAAGGCAAACCCCCCCCCACCAACCCTGGACTGGTCCTTCACCAAAAAACCCAGCAGGGAGGGCCTGCGCCCACACAGCATCCCCTCAGGCCCAAGCCAGGTTTCGGTAATGCAAGCCAGGTCACACTTACTCTCCTCCAGTAGATCGTAAATAATGTGGGTCTTGTTGTTAATTGACCTGGCATTGCCCAGTTCCTCCCCGGGGGTAGTGGACCTATTAGGATGGTCCACCCTCGAAGGCTGATGGAACCCGAAAGGTTGGTATGGTTGGAGTGACCCTCAGGTCCTTTTGGTTAGGGGAGGGACAGGAAGGAGAGATAGATATGACACATCGATCTCGCCTTCCTCTGTAATGCGAGTCCACTCTCCTACCGCTATACCTCCCCCTGCCCCACACCACCTCAATGGGAGCTCCGCTCATGCAGATATTACCCTCTCCCTCCCCAACCGAAGCATTCCCCGCATCCATATCCTCCCCCTCCCCCTACCCAGCAACGAAAGGAACAGAGGTATGCCACAACAGACATCCTCTGCTCAGAAGCTGGCATGCACACATCCCTCCTGCCCCAAGCACCGCTGCAAAAATGCGCAGCTGCGCAGTTGCAGAGCTGCAGAGTCCAAACAAACAGTCCGTGGGCAGCCTCCCCTGGCCGGTGCGCAGATGCGCACCTCTAACAACCCGAGGAGAACTGCCCGGCAGCAAACGCAGCTCTCGGTGGAGTCTGGTGGCAAGGGGAGGCGTGGCGGAGGAGGAGACCAGGCAAGCTGGCTTTAAGCGTGCCGCTGCCCCGACACGCCCCTCTCTCCGCCTTCCTCCCAGATGTCCCAAATTTGGTTCACCAGAGCCGCCGCCGAGATGCAAGCAGAGAATGGAGTCCAAACAAACAGTCCGTGGGCGGCCTCCCCGGGCTGGTGCGCAGATGCGCACCTCTAACAACTCGAGGAGAACTGCCCGGCAGCAAACGCAGCTCTCGGTGGAGTCCGGTGGCAAGGGGAGGCGTGGCGTGGACCATGCTGATTGGTCCCCTACCCCTGTAGAGGTTTTGAGGCCCAGTGAGTCCAAATCTGATCAGATAACGATCTGTCCATGACAATGGAACTGCAGAGTTATTCCGCACCAAGATCATGATCACCCCACCCAGCACAGAAAACAAGGTCCAGAGTGTGCCTGGCAGTATGAATAGGGTCTGATACCACTTGGGAAAGAACCTTGGTTGCCATGAAGGCAAGTACCGACAGGGCAGCATAAATTTTGAAGTCCCCCAGCACTATTAGACGAGGAGATTCCAGCATCAATCTAGTTCAGGAAGGGAAATTATTGAGC
>NW_024821292.1:0-1820 GCF_019175285.1 Sceloporus undulatus | reverse complement strand
GGGTAACTTTTAGTGAACTCATTTTACTCCTGAGTAAAAATGCACAGCATTGCATTGAAACCATGTATAATACACTTGCAAAATATTCAAAGCATTTCATACAATGTCCTGCAAGTGGTAATCAGTATTATTAGATACTCCTCAAACTATTCACCTTTGCTGATTTCAAACCCCATTATCCCACCCAGAGCTAGTGCTATGCTTGTTTTCCCCTCTTACATCTTTTCTTTTTTGTCATTTCACTTTCTTTCTTGCCATTGGAACTCAGTTAACCTGTTAGAAACTCCTTAGCTCCCACAGCCAGTGCTTTCTGCCCTTCTGTCTCTTCCTTCTTTTAGTTTCCCCAGATTTGTCCACCTTTCTCTTCTTGCCTCCCTCCCTCCTTCCCCCTTTCCCTTCCTCTATGCTCAATCAGCTTTCACCTCTCCCCCCAGCTACCAGAAGCCTCTCTCACTCTGTCCCTCAAGGATGCTATAGGCGGGTTACAGACCACCAAAAATACATATGGAATACGTATTAGGGTTAGGAAGGGGCGGTGCTTCCGCACCCCCCTAACACTGTTACGTATTCCATACGTACAACATGGCGGCGCCCCTTCCACATGGGGGCCGCCATGTTTACGTATCGGATGCATAGCATCCAGACGTGTCGCGGCGCCTATGACGTCGCAAATGCGCCAGCGGCGCCTCGCGACGTCATAGAGGCGCCGCAAGAAGGAGCTCCATTTTGGAGCTCCTTTTTTGCTCTGCGCGGGAGCCGCGCGGTGTGGCTGCTGCATCTCCCTCACGGAGCAAGCGGTGGCGGTCTGTAACCTGCCATAGTCTAGTTCCCTAAATTCAAATGGCCATACCTGCCTATTATATACATTATCTCCTCATTATGCAAATCATGTAGTGGGTTATTTGTATATCCTCCCACCCTGATGCCCTGTCATCAACAACAGAACAATAGACAGATTAACATGGAATTTCCTCCCTACCCAAGGTCACACATATATATCCAGCTCTCTTCTATGCCAACATTCTCTGAAAATGCCAGCCACAGATGATGGCGAAACATCATGAATAGACTCTTCTAGAACATGGCCACATAGCCCGAAAAAACCACAAAAAACTATGGATGCCAACCATGAAAGCCTTCGACTTCACATTGGTCATAAAAGGATTTACTATAACACAAATGCAGGCACACACATGCAGACATACATGCACAGTACTAGACCATGACAGCCATGGGCCTGTCCCAATTGGTCTCAGAGCCTACGCACTGCGCTGGCAATACACTTGATGTCGTCTTCAGTACGGATATGGACAATCTGTGGGCAGAGATCTGTAATACCTCTGCCCTATCATGGACGGATCACTTCCTGGTTTAGGTTCGACTCAAGGCTTCTATCCAAATCCGCCCAGGGGTGGAGGACCTATTAGGATGGTCCACCCTCGAAGGCTGATGGAACCCAAAAGGTTCCAAAAAGCCCTAGAGGGGTTTATAGTTGGATCTGACAGCGATTCTGTTGATGCCCTGACTAACATATGGGACAATGATCTCTCCAGGGCTATACACAGTATCGCTCCTAAGCGTCCTTTTTGGCCCGCTTCCAATAAACAACTATGGTATATGGAAGATCTTAGAAAAATGAAGTGGGCACAACGACTAGAGCGCAGCTGGCGGAAACATCAGCACTTATCTGACAAGACACTCCTTGGGGCTCTTTTGGGGTCTTATGGAGTGGCAATAGGTGCAGCTAAAAATTCTTTTTATGCTTCACGTATTGCGTCCTGCAGAGCTGTTCAGGGTAGTGAGGGAGTTAACACAGCTAC
>NW_024821291.1:0-1820 GCF_019175285.1 Sceloporus undulatus | reverse complement strand
CAACTTCTTTCTTTCAGTTAGTCTCAAAGGTGCTACAAGATCTCTCTACATCAGTGGTTCTCAACCTTCCTAATGCCGCAACCCTTTAATACAGTTCCTCATGTTGTGGTGACCCCCCCCACCATAAAATTGCGGAGTCTCGGTACCTAAGATCCCTGGAAAGATGTGTTTTCTGATGGTCTTAGGTGACTCCTGTGAAAGGGTCGTTTGACCCCCCAAAGGGGTTGCGACCCACAGGCTGAGAACCATTGCTCTAAGTAGTGATTCTACAGACTAACCCGGCTATATCTTTGAATTCAATGACAACAAGTGTCATCATCATCATCATCACCCCAACATTCTCTATCAATGAGGCTAAATGGCATTGGCCAGAATAACAGAGCCAGTACAGACCCCTGTTTAAATATTTGAAGGGATGTCATATTGAGGATGAAGCAAGCTTGTTTTCTGCTGCTCCAGAGATTAGGACACAGAGCAATGGTTACAAACTACAGGAAAAGAGACTCCAGCTCAAAATTAGGAGGAACGTCCTGACAATAAGGGCTGTTTGACACTGGAACAAACTCCCTTGGAGTGTAGTGGAGTCTCCTTCCTTGGAGGTCTTTAAGCAGAGGTTGGATGGCCATCTCTCGGGGATGCTTTGATTGAGAGTTCCTGCATGGCAGGGGGTTGGACTGGATGGCCCTTGGGGTCTCTTCCAGCTCTATGATTCTATGACCTCTGCACAAGGTATTTGCAGTTTTGTCAACCACTGTCCAAAAGGACCAATGGAGGGGTTGTACATCCAGATTGGAAGCTGACCCAGAAGGCTGAGAGAGAATCCCAGTGGGATCTGGGGGCTGCCATGTCAGTGTGTGGGGGTGTCTCTCTCTTAAAATGTCCCTCCTCACCCAGGCACCCACCCATCCTAATGCCAACGAGAAGATGAGGAGCACGGAGCCACCTAGCATGGGTCCTTGGTCCCCATTTAGACAGCGTCGGAATGAGCTGGCCACTGGAGAGCAGCCTCTTCTTGCCTGCCAACGGCGCGCGCTTAGTAACGGGATGCAGGAATGGATGGACCACTCGGCGGATGCTGCCACACAGAGCCGCCGGGGATCTCTCTTCCTTATGAGTTATTGGCGGGGGCGGGGGGGGGGGGGGGGGGGGGAGCAGGGATGGAAAAGACTGAAAAAAATGAAAAAGAAAGAAATTGGGTTTCCTCTGAGAGAGAGAGAAAGAGAGAGAGATCTCCCGCTGCCTCTGCGCTTGCTGAGCCGCCTCTGCTTCTTCTGCCTCCTCCTTAGATACCAAGTTACCAACGCTAAACCAATCCAGAGCCCCACTTTCCCCCTCCCCTCTTCTCTCTGGCTAATCTCTCTCCTCTTCTCTCTCTCCCCCCCTCCTTTTCTCTTTCTCTCTTTCCCCAGCTCAGCTTTGCTTCCTCAGCCATGAAGCTCCAGAGGCATCTCTTTCACCCCTCCTGCTTTCTCCTCCTCTTCCTCCTCTTCCTCCTCCTCCTCCTTTTCCAGGCCGGTAAGTGTCCAGTATCCCATCCTTTTCACAACCAACTGACCAGAGGACGATCCCCCATCCCAGCCTCCCCTGAGCCCCCAGTCTCTGGTGATGGGGGCTTCCCTAGGTAGCAAAAGCTGTGGGGAGGGAGAAAGAAAGCAATGAGGCTTTGCCTTTTCTTGTTACAATGGGATCTGCTAGAGACAGATGCAGCTGGATGGAGTCTCCAAGGCTGAGCAAGGAGACCAGAACAAGGGGTGCATTCTCCATCCTTGTGTCTATCTGTGTGTGCAATTCCTCCAGACTATGCAGGCATCTCTGCCCAG
>NW_024821290.1:0-1820 GCF_019175285.1 Sceloporus undulatus | reverse complement strand
TTAGACAAAGACCTATTTCTGTTACGCTACAGATTTAAAGGTGGACTTCAACAGGCTTAGTTTTTATATTTTTGCTATTTAAATATTTTGTTTCCTAAACAAAGGATGAAGCCTTAGGAAACTTGAATTGCCCAACAGATACATGGGCTGATTTTACTTTGGAGCAAGTCCAGAACCAAGGATCATATGCTTTGCCATTCTGGGGCCCAACTCCTTCATACACATCACACATGCTTTATTTTAATTTGAGAAATGTCAAACACAGAACACAACTGGCAGAAGCCTCAATTTGGATTGGGCACCCCATCCAAATGCATATATGTATGTGTGCTACTTGTCTTCTGACTGACTGCTGTTTTAGGTGATACACCTCCCTCCCTAGGGCTGGCCCCAAATCATCAATAAAAATATTTTTTAAAATCTAGATTAAAAATAAATTTGCTTTTGTCTGTGTTATCATGGTGGCTCAATAATTAATTCAAAAGGAAAGTGTAGTTTAAAAAAAACAAGGCAAAAAAAGACTGAGGTTGCATCTACATTGAAGAATTAATGCCACTTCACACAGCTTTAAGTGCCAAGGTTCAGTGCTATGGAATTCTGGGAGTTATAGATTTGTAAGATACTTAGCCTTCTCTGTCAGAGAGCTCTGGTGTCAACAAACAAACAAACAAACCAAAGATTCCAGGACTCCAAAGTATGGAGTCATGACAGTTAAAAGTTGTGTCAAACTGCACTAATTCTGCCGTGTGACAGAAACCTAAGACAGTTGTTTGTTCATAGGGTCACCATAATCCAAAACCAATCTAAGAATGAATAACAACAAAACAAGTTATGTATTGAGTAGATATCTACTTTATTAGCTATAACAACCACCTTTCCAGAAGTTCTAAGTTCTAAAATATGGTTTGTGTATCTGATTATTCTGGCTAATGTTTCAGAAAAAAAGACAAAAAGAGAAAACAATGAGCTGCAAAGTTACCAAAACACCTTTGAAGTATCCCAAAGCTGCTTTTAAAATCCACTGTGTTTTTACATTCTTCTTTTATACAGGGGAAGAAGGAGACAAAAAAAGCTTCAGTTCTTCAAAGAACTGGGTAAACTTCATTTGTTTCAACCTACTAGTTCCCTTGGCTCTTTTGTAATCTTCTCTCCATGTACCCTTTCCTTTTTCTACCTACATCCTCACTTCTACTTTAAAGAGTGTTTTTAGGTCAATTTTCTTTGTGTCCAGCATTGCTTCCTTTCTGGCAGTTGGCCCAGGTGGTTTCCTTCTTCAAATACCTTAACTTTTTGCCCTTTTGCAAAATGTCTTTCAGTGTGGACAGCAAGGGAGTGGCAGGGAAAAGCTATATCAAATTCTGACAAATTAGAGATAGAAGTTGTTTTCTTTTCAAGGCAAAAGCAGTACCCCATCTGTGGCAGGAGACAATTCTGATGCTTTTTAATGAGGCTTCAACAGTACATGTGTATCCCTCCTCCCCACACATTTGTTTTTATAGTGTTAGATTTTTATTTTATTTCTTTGATAAGAGCCTTTAAGCAGTCTGTGAGTTTGAAAGATCAAAAACAGAGCCTGCCTTCTTTAGTGGCAGCACTTTCCCAGTCTTCTTTTGAACTCTTCTGCTCATTCAGGTCCCGTGCCTTTGAAGAAATAACTTTAAGCAAATGTTTAAATCCTGTAGTTAGAGTAAATTAGAAATAAATAGCAAACCACACCTCCCCCCCCCCTTCAAATGGGAGGGATGTATTGAAGGAATTACATGCTTGAGGCTTGATGCACTGGAGTTTTATACAAAATGTAGAAAGTCACATCTCCGGTC
>NW_024821289.1:0-1820 GCF_019175285.1 Sceloporus undulatus | reverse complement strand
TTATTATTATTATTATTATTATTATTATTATTATTATATTTAATTATATTATTCCAGTCTCCTTTATATAAATTTGACGCTTTTTTCTAA
Source organism: Sceloporus undulatus (assembly GCF_019175285.1). Classification (NCBI taxonomy): domain Eukaryota; kingdom Metazoa; phylum Chordata; class Lepidosauria; order Squamata; family Phrynosomatidae; genus Sceloporus; species Sceloporus undulatus. Next base: position 1,730 of record NW_024821289.1, on the reverse strand, counting down.
TTCCTCTCGAGAGTTTGTCCATTTCCATCATGTCCAGAAGTTTAAATATCCAATCTTCTTTTGAAGGTATTTCTTTAGTTTTCCATCGCTGAGCAAACACTATTCTTGCAGATAACAACATATAAAATAATATTAAACCATGTATTTTTCCTATGGATTGTTCTATTATATTAAGCAAAAAAAATTTCTGGCAAGAATTTAAAAGATATAGTTACAACTTTCTTAATTCCAAATTAAATCAACTTCCAAAGTTGTATCTCTTTCCCACAAATCCACCACATTTGATAGATTGAGCCCTGCTTCTTTTCACATTTCCAGCATAAATTACTGCAATTCTTACACTTCTTGCTAATTCTCTCTGGTGTTAAATACCATAAAAAATTTTTTATAATAACTCTCTTTGATGTTTTGGCTGCAACTATAGTTCAGTCTTTTTTTCCAAGTGTACTCCCACTGGTCCAATTCAATTGCAAAAACAAAGTTTTGAGACCATCTGATCACATTTTCTTTAATAACGTCCTCTTATGTACAGATTTTAAGAATATGATTATAAAGTCTTGCTAATAAGGCATCTTAATTCAACATTATTTCCTGTTCCAGATCAGAGTCTGATTTGCCAATACCAGATTGTTTTTTATCCACTAGGAAAAGCTCTCTTAATTGTCTGTAAAAGAACCATGAAAGATCATAACCCTGATCATTAGGATCTTCTCGTGTATTTATTCTATAATCAGTTCTATCTATTTGGATTAATTCTTTATAGGAGATCCAATTTGCGTCCTTTTTTGAATCTCTGCTCTCTTTTCTCAGGAACCTCATCTCGGCCCCCTTGGACACAGCTTTGGGGCACCTTTTTGCTGGAAGTGACCCAAGTGCAAGACCACCCCTGCCCACCAAGCGGAGAGAGTTGGGCTCCAATAGAAAGAGGATGCAGAGGTACAAGAACTCTTTGGTGAGTCGAGGTTCTTGATCACATAATATATATAGCCAAGTCCTTTCCAGGCAAATATTCTCTGAAGATGCCAGCCAGGAATAATTCTGCTAGAACATGGCCACATAGCCCGAAAAACCCACAAAAAACGCTTTGGTGAGTCGAGGTTATTGACTATTAGTTTCATCTGTGTCACTGCTGGGCCAGTTCATGAAAGCAAACGGAGAACATACTCTCCCAATTTAGTAGAGACAGTTCTGGTTACTCCTCTGTAACCCCATTTTTTCAGGGCTTTTAAAAATGTCCCGGTTGCTCTCTCTTCCTCCCACTTTCACCCTTCTCAGCTCACTTCAGTTCCTGAGAGCCCTTCCATTTGCACCCCATCAACTCAAAAGTGGGGAGAGGAGAGGAAAGAAGGAAGCAGGATATTGCCCTTCCCAGGATGCTGAAGCAAAAGCAAACGGTTGTGTACTTTCTAGCTAGTGTGATCTTTCTCATAAACAACTTTGGCCATCCTGCCCACCTTTTGGTGTTGCTTGTCCACATGTGTCTTCCTTTTCTCATCTGTGAAATGTTGGGGGATATGGGAGAACATCTCTGGATCTAAATATGGGGTGGGCCCAGTGGCCCTCAAGCCCGCAGTGCTCCCCAGAACAGTTTTTTAAAATTAACTTTTGCCTCTGAAATGTGTCAAGAAATGTCTAAATGCACTATAATTCTTTGGTGGCTAAATGTACTGTAAGTGTTGGGATAGTGAGTATCATAATCCATCCTCTATATCCCAGCCATGGCCTAAATT
>NW_024821288.1:0-1820 GCF_019175285.1 Sceloporus undulatus | reverse complement strand
TGGGCTGCAGCAAAACCATGATTCCTGGGAGTGGTGGGTGGAGAGTTATAGCAGATCTACCCCCCTCTGTAATCCTTACTCTGTGTTGAACCATGCAGGATTTCGCCCATGGCTTACCTTCCCTCACCACATCTATGTGTAGAAAATGCAACTCTTAAAATAAAGCTGTCACTGGATTCCAATGTATTCTGTACTCTGGTGCAATTAATAAAACGGCAGATAATAATATATACAACAGAGCAATGACATTTTGGTTCTGTTTCATGCAGTCCACATATCTTTCACTCAAGATTCATGTCTACCCAGGGACAAGATTTCTATAGTAAAATCAAGGCTCTTGCTGCTATGGACATGTGAATAGGAAACATGTGAGAAAAGTGAAACAACAGTGAATAGGTGGGGCTAGGAATTCCAATGAAGAAGAAAGTATGGTGAAAAGCATGAGAAGAGAGTGATAGAAAAGAAGACTGAAACACAGTTATGTTGGCCTTTGACACATTTTAATTGATCCAGAAAACATCATCATCATCATTAACAACAGATTAAACTTATACATGTTTGCACATAATTCACATAAAAACCCCAATAGTATCAAATGCTAACTACATTGGTTCTAAGTTTATGATGCAGGCATGTAGGATGATGAAGATATCTGTGCTAATACAAAGGAAAGCTTTACACACCCATAATTTCATCTGTAACCAGTTTTCAATATTCCATGCCATTCCTAACTATATTTTCTCCTATAATTCAGTCACCTCGTTTTATTTTATTTTTAAAATTTTGTTCTTAACTTTCACCTTATGAGTTGATGACATCTCCACAGTCCGCTGCAGCTAAAGAAGTCCAACAGACTAATTGCTTTCAGTTGACTGTCTTGGTTGATGGTGGGGAAGCTAAAACCCAATTTATCCAGTAATTGCAACGTTCACGAAAACCAGCATCAAAGCCTTGATACGTTTCACTGTTGTCTCCTGGGAAGGCTCATGTCTCATTCTTATGCTGATGTGGCTTAGAAGAGTCAGAGGACTACATTATATTTGCTCTTGCAATTACAAGGTTTCTTATTCCATTGTGCACATTCCTCTGAACTAAGATTAGCTTAACTGAGCTCTCTTTGAAAAACTTGCCTACCCATCAAACGCATCAGGCCTAATGCATTCGGTAGCCACGCAAAATCAATGAACAGCACCATTTTCTGCTTCCTGCGATGATCAATAGGATTCGCATAATGGGTGGAAAATTTTTTAATCATGACAGCCCAGCATCTAGTGGGCATAAATCTTCCCTGCATTATAACCTCTCCCATTTCCCACCAGTGTGAATGTGCAGGTATTGAATAATATTTATCTAGCAGATACATGATGAGAAGCAATACAATTAGAACTTCACACTCCAGTGATGATAGGTTTAATCCCAGCGGCCTGTTTCCTAGACAATGCTCAGGCTTCCATATTTCCAGTTCAAAAAACCCCCCAAACCTTTGCTGAAGAAGCGAAGGTGTGGCTGTGGAGTAATCTGTGCTGAAACTTTGATGGATTTGCAACAGTATCAGCTCAAGAAAACTCTTTAAATGGAGAATCAGGCAGGCAGTTAAAAAGTGGATGAGTGTGGAGATGGTTCAGAAAAGTATACTTAACATATTTCACCTCCCACATAAATAATCAGGCCGTGGGAGTAAGATCTACTTTAAATTTGAAAGGTTAGGGTAAAAAAGATGCTATTCTAAGGCCACATTCCTTGTCAATTGCTTACTGAAAGTGACTATGGTTAAAATTTTAATGCTGAAATTGGGAGCAAGGAGAGATAAACCATTTGGA
>NW_024821287.1:0-1820 GCF_019175285.1 Sceloporus undulatus | reverse complement strand
GAGCCGCCATTTTGTACGGACTCAGTCCGTACTAGGGTTAGGGGGGTGCGGAAGCACCGCACCTTCCTAACCCTAGTATGGACTGACTCCGTACTTTCATGCCGGTGTGTAACCCGCCTATAAAACTTTTAAAATACACTCATAAGAGCGCATTCTTTAGAATATGCAAATTAAAACATCATGATTTAAAACTGACTGGGTAAGCCTGCCAGAAGAGCTACGTCTTTAATGCTGTTTTAAATACAGCCAGTGTTTTCAGCTGTTGTATCTCGTCCAGCAGATCATTCTGCAGTCTAGGGGTAGTAGACAAAAAGATCCTCTGGGAAACCATTGTCAGTCTGGTCCTGGTTGATTGGAATGAACATTTCCCAAAAGACCTGACTGTATAGGGCAGATTTCATTTTCTCATGGACATACTGTAGGTACCTTCCTAATGCTTTTTCCTTTAGTGTGCTGTCTTTTAAGACTGAGAGCCTGAGCCTAAAAATATTTTATTATAGACAAGCAGTGTAGGAAACTTTCTAAAAAATAGAAACATCATCATCGCCATTGCCATTATCACCATCTACCTGTGAGATTCTGTGAATGATTGCTTGTCTGCAGTTGCTGGTGACATTTAAATTATTCCTCTCTTCAGGGTTGAACACATGATTAACTAATTTTCTCTCCACTAGGGGAACATCTTTGAACCTTGTGCATATTTTGAAGTCTCCCTTATGACTCACATTTCCCCCACCTCATGAAATGGCAATGTTGTGGCCAATGGAGAGGCCAAGGGAAGAAGTCAAAGATTATCACCAGTTATGTTAAAAAGCTTGCAGACAATGTTGATGCCATCCTTCATGACCTCTGGAGGACCCCAGGACATCACTGCATCATTATTTGTTGTTGTTGTATGCTTTCAAGTCATTTCTGACTTATGATTACCCTAAGGCAAATCTATCATGAAGGCTTCTTGGCAAGATTTTTTCAGAGGGGGTTTGCCATTGTTTTCCCTTGAGGCTGAGAGCATGTGACCTGCCCAAGGTCACCCAGGAGTTTCATGGCTGAGCTGGAAATTGAACTCCAGTCTCTAGAGTCATAGTCCAATACTCAAACCATTAGGCCACGTTGACTTTCTTGAACATAGCCAGTGACAATCTTTGGCTGCTCCCTCAGCCACCACCTGGCCATATTGGGGAAGTAGAAAAGAATGAGTCTGAGATGGAGGCTGGAAGTAACCATCCAAGTCTATTGATAAAATTAGGGAGGATAGTGAATGTGGTTTCCAGAACCCTATTAATGTTTTCCCTCCTAAATATCTAAATATATCTAAATATCTAAATATATATTCAATCTCTACTGGTAACTCACCAAAAACTAATTTATTGCAAACCTTCCTCCTGTTGTCCTTAAGGTGTCCTGTTGTCCTCAGAGCCTTCCTGAACAATAGCTCTTATTTTCCCCTTTGCACATTCCAAATGCTTCTCCATATCCTGGGCTCTTTGAAGTGTTTTGTTTTGTTTTCACCATGCTTATATCAGGGACGTAGCCAAGGGGGAGGGGGTCTTGGGGACCCCCCCTTCCATTAGAAAAATGAATGGTGCGTGCTGCCGCGCCACCGCACCCAAGCCCCATTATAATGGTGGCACTTAGTCTGGACACCCCCCTTCCTAAAATCCTGGCTACGTCCCTGCTTATACGTGATAGATTTGTGATAGTGGGGAAAGATGATACACATGTACTGACAATAGTGAACACCAAGAAGGGTGTATGCATTAGTTCTGGAATTCAGTGGTTATAGGTACATTCAGACTAATTTAAAAGTCCCAGATTTTGTT
>NW_024821286.1:0-1820 GCF_019175285.1 Sceloporus undulatus | reverse complement strand
TATTATTCACATTTTTCAATCATGCAATTGGGGCTGCTGCCACCATCATGCTCTCTTCCTGACTTTCCCTTTGTCCCACCTTCCTGCACTATGCCCTATCCAGCATGTTTTTTGTCTTTTGTCTTTTTAAATTTTTTTATTATTTTCATTTTAACTTTTCCAAGCAATTAGGGAGCTCTGCTACTGTCATTTCAGTTTTAAAAAAGAAAGAAAAGCAAATAGAAAAAAAATTAGGGGGAATCAGACACTGGCACTGCATGACTGCCGATCATGCAACTACCCCAGAGCAATGTTTTGCGCCCAGGGACTACCAAAATTGAGAGATCATTGATAGGTTTCTCTCATCAATGAAAAGAGATGCCCTCACTGTGCCTCACAAAGCAGCAAGAAGCCTGAGACGTTGGGCGATAAGAACTGCCAAAATCTATTTTCTTTCAGCTCTAATCTTGTTTAAATGCTATGTATAATAAGCTCCTTACAGTAGGCCCTCCCATGAAAGTAGGACCTCCATGAAAGTGAAAAACAGCAAATAAAAAACCCAACTATTTTTTACCTGAGAGAATACTTCTCTAAGAATTTCTAGGTCCTCCACTGCAACTCTATTTTCAAGATATGACAGAGTTGACTATAGAATCACACTGGAGGACCTACAAATGTGTAGAGAATTGGTTTCTCTAGGAATCTTTAGGTCCTGCAGCATGTCTCTATGGTCAGCCTCTGGCAGAGTCACACTGGAGGACATGGAGATTCCTAGAGAGAACATATTGATAAAATTCATGAATAATCAAATCCACCAAAGTCAAAGTTGCAAATGTGGAAGGCTGACGGTAGTTTGTTTGAATGAACCAAGCTTACCTCAAGTGATTTTTATATTAATTTCACTCCATAGCATTGGAAAGTTTTTGTACACAATGCTCACTAACTGTTCTCCTTCTAAAAGATGGTACTTCTCTACTACATCTCTGCTTCCCTTCCTCCTTTGTTATCATGTGAATCAATGGTATCCCAGGACAAAGATGCTAGCCTTAGAGAAGGTGAAAAGTTTTAGAGTAAATGTGTGCAGATGAAACTGTATTTGAAGTAAACTCTCAAGCATAATGAATTATGGCATAAAATGACACCTTGCTTAATGGTATTTGCAGTATAGCCATTAGAGGAACTTAGTGGTGTTGTTGTTAACTGCTCTTGAGTTGGCCTCAACACATGGTGACTCTGTTAATGAAATGCCTCCAAGTCCACCTGTCCTCAACTATGCTGCTCAGGTCCTGCAGGCTCATGGTCATGGGCTCCTTAATGAAATCTATCCATCTGGCATGAGGTCTTCCTTTCTTTCTATTGCTCTCTACCTTTCCCAGTATTATTGTCTTTTTAGTGAGGTATCTATTCTCATGATGTAGCTGAAGTATAACAACTCAGTTTAGTCATTTTGGCTTCCAGCGAGAGTTCAGGTTCCCTGGTATTATGGGAAATAATTTATGGAAATCCCTCTTTGCAAATTCCTCTCAACAAATACAGCCATTGTATAGAAGTGGAGTGTGACTACACCCCTTTATGCTCCATCCCTGACTGTACATGATCCACATCCAATATCACACATTGAATGTGGATGCCAGAAAAGAAAAGTACTGGGTGTATTGAATTCCTGTGTGCATAGACTTCTGCAAAATGGGGGTTCCAACTCTGTGGAAACCTACATGTACACAGCAATATGAGGGTGGTAGACTCTCTTTTTAAGATGTTTGCACACCAAATGATATCAAGGATGTGATCTGAAGTTAGACCAGGAGGTATGGTCTAGCCTCTTTGTGAAGAAGGGTCTT
>NW_024821285.1:0-1820 GCF_019175285.1 Sceloporus undulatus | reverse complement strand
ATTTCCATTATATATCTTCATTGTCTTCTTGCTAAATATTAATTCTATTCACCTTACCCTCCTATGACACATCTAACCTCTTACTTTCTTTTATATCTATAATATATTGTAGCTTATACACAAATATTTTGATGTTTTACTAAGTAATGTTCAGGTATTATATACATATTATCTTGTAAATATATACATCAACACTTCTATTTATAACTATCTATATTTGATAGCTTTAACAGAAATAGAGAAAAGAGAGTAAAATGAGAACAAATTCCTTTTACTCTCTTTGGTATTTTACTTTAATTATTCCCCCCTCCATTTCAGAGTCAAATACTGTAATTTATAACTCCCCCCCCCCATCTTCTAAGTATTTGAACTTTCATAGTCAAGACTTCAGGTTAATCTGTCCACTTCAATCATTTCGTATATCTTTAATTCCCATTCTTCTATACCTGGGATCTTCCCTTTCTTCCAACATTTGGCAAAAACCATTCTGGCCGCTGTTATCAGATGTAATAATGTTGTTCCATTTTTTTTTTTTTTGCATTTTGTTTATCATGTTTAACAACAAAGTTTCTTGTTTGTTCATTAAGTCTATCACTGATATCTTATTAATTATCTTTTGTATTTTCCCCCAATATTCCCTTTGTTTTCTTGCAGGGCCACCATATGTGGTATAAAGTACATTTTTCCTTTTGACACTTCCAACATAGATTATTAGTATTACTGTAATTTTTACTTATTATGTCGGGTCAGATACCATTTGTAAAATACCATATAGTAATTTTCCCTCAGGTCCTGACTCTTAGTATAACATAATCTTTTTTCCATATTCTTTCCCATTGTTCTATATCTAAAGTGTGGCCAAAGTTTTGTGCCCATTTTAACATATTTTCTTTTATAATCCCATCCTCAGTGAATGGTTTCAAAAGATATTTATAGATTTTCAGTAATAGTTTATTGTCATCTGATATCAGTATATTTGCCAGTTCTGTGTTCTTGTCCTCTAATCCCTCCTTTTTATCTGTTTAATCTTTCCTTGAGTTGCAGATACTGAAACTAATTATTTACTGTCCCTTCTTTTTCCAGCTCTTCCCTTGGTCTTCATTTATATTCATTCCCTTGTTTAGTCACAATATTTTTACTGTATATACTCATGTTTAAGAAATGTCTAGAAATTTAAGTCAAAAAATTGATCCCAAAAACCTAAGCCGACTTATCCATGGGTCAGTGTAATTGTTCCACCTTACGTCTTACTTAAAAGAAGGAACCATTGCCTTCTGAAAGGCAAGAGTATAATCTGTCCTGGAAGCACTGGCCCCCTCTACTTTCTCATCCATCCAGCTTTAAGAGTGAGCACAAAGAGTTATGGCTGCTGTAATATTCTAAGTTCTTTGACATTGTTTTCCTTTGCTTCTTCCTTTAGATCCTTTTCTATATGCCCCTAAATTTTACCTTCGACTTATGCATAGGTCTTATCAAAATCTGTAATTTTGGCTCCAAAACTTGGCCTTGACTTATACATGAGGCTGACTTATACTCAAGTATATACAGTATATCTGATCAACCTTTCATCCCCATATGGGTCTGTTTTAAATAAGGCTGGCAGAATGTATTTCACAATGTCATTCAGTTATCCACAACTCACTTAAAGTCATCTGGGTAGCTGAGGTACACACACCTCTCACAGGAGGGATAAAAGAAGACTGGCTATTGACTGAGAAACTCCATTCTGGGTTCGTGCAGAGGAGGAATCCATTCCTTCTCAAGAAATGACTGAATTTTGTCTTTATTCTGTACTTGACAGGAAGGGTTGATCTTCAAAA
>NW_024821284.1:0-1820 GCF_019175285.1 Sceloporus undulatus | reverse complement strand
TGTCTCTCTTATGAAATGGGCAAAGCATATTGCAACATCTGTCACACGGCAAGTGAAATGAGTGCTCCTTTCCCAAAACCTCAAGAGACAGGAATGCACATGAAGCTTTTGTTAAGAAAGGCTTCTCAAACCAGCAGAAAGCTCTAGAAAAATTCCACAGCCATCAACACTCAGATTTTCACCATGCAGCTGTTCAAGTTATGGCTGCTGTTGAAGGTGACATAAACCTTCATGTCATTTCCTCAGAAGGAACACAGAAGCAAATGCAAGACGCTAAAAAGGCACTGCTAAAATTTTTTATCCTCCATAAGATCTTGTCTGTCAAGGACTTGCAGTTCATGGCAACACTGAGGAAGGATCGAATCTTGCTGCTCTTGCTGCTTTGTGCTGCTGATGTTCCTCCAGCTGAAATCATAGCTGGATCGTACAAATTACAAATGGATTTCATCAGCTGTTGTGAATGAGTTTCTTAAAATCATGGCTCACAATATTCTAGTGAGAGAGACTGAAGCAGCTGTTTACTGCAGAACAATTGTGGATGAGACCACAGATATCACAACAAAGGAGCAGATTTCATTTTCCTTTCACATTGCCACAAAGGAAATGGCTGTGGAGGATTTTTTTTGTTTGTTTTAATTATGAATTATGATGCCATAATTTCTAAATGTATTTTTGCTATTTTGAAAGATGTAATCTGCCACTTTAATCTTATGGCTAGTGCTATGATGATGTATCAAATTTAGCTGGATGCATGAGTGGGCAACTGGACTGCAGGCTCTTGTGAAAGAACCAAGACACTACAGTTGCCCCTCCTTTTTCACAGGGGATCTGTTCTGGGCCTTCTTGCGGAAACGGAGTTTCGCCTATATTCAAGCCCCGTTGGCTTGAATATAGGTGCGGGCGTGCAGGGGTGTGCAGGCATGCACCATGGCTGTGTGCCCCATTAATTCTCCCTCCATTCATTCCTCATGCATAAGCGATGGATGCAGATCCAAAGACAGTGAGAATGGAGGGAGGACTGTAAATGGTCTCTGTGTAGCCCATACTATGAATTTAGTGGTGCAGGATATATCAGGAAATGTTGCCATGTGTAAAAACTTCTTCAGTGACGTATAATGGACCCTCAACTGTGAAGGTTTAGTTGCAGAAACCCCCACATATTAAAAAAATGTAGATGCTCAAGTCATATTTAAAATTTAAATTTACCTGCAGCCAGGCTGAGGAGCAGTCTCTGGACAGGGAAGGAGGCAGTCTCAGGGCAGGGAGGGACACACACCCATGTCTCATTGAAATCGATCCCACAAATGAGTTAAAAAGAGAGAACAGGAAGTAAGTATCTGGGTCTGGGAGCATGGCTTTGTTCAGGAAGAAGATGCCCAGTTGTATTTGCAGCCATAACAGTGTCAAGCAGGCTCCAGGATTCAAGGACTGGAACGATCACCTTACTCTGGCAATGCAGCAGTTGACATGATGAGGCCTGGCCACATCTATGGAGCAAACAATCCCCAGGCCTTTAAGAACAAACATAAAAATTGCCTGCCTGTGTTCTGGCAACACAGTTGTGTCAGGTGACCGCAGTCTTGTGCTTGAAGTGGTTCCAGCAGTGCTTCATCCCCGAAGTGAAGAGATACCTGGAAGAGAAGGAGATGCCATTCAAGGTCTTCCTCATATTCAGCAATGCTCCCAGCCACCCCCAACCTTTCTGCTTTACCAATAAGGATGTGAAAGTGATGTTTCTGGCTCCAAACACAACATTACTCCTGTAACCACTAGATCAAGGTGTCATCAAGTGCATTAAGACAATTTACACCCTCTTCACC
>NW_024821283.1:0-1821 GCF_019175285.1 Sceloporus undulatus | reverse complement strand
AATTTGGTCAAGGAAGCCACGGTCCTGAGTTTGCAAGGCCTGAGCAATGCAATTGATGAACAGGGCTCCTGTAGGTCTCTCATTCAAGGGTCGCCAGAAGTCGAGGTCAGTTTGACAGGAGATAACAACAACATGAAGGCACCAAATCTCATCTTGGAATCTAAGCAGGTTCAGACCGAAGAATACCAGGTGCTGTAGGCTATATTTCAGAGGAAGGCAATTGCAAGGTATTTCCTGCCTAAGAAAACCCTATAAAAGTCATGTGGCGGCCATGCGTTGACAGGCAACTAGGAGGCATAAACACACACATAGCCCACCACCACTACACCTCTCTTTCTAGAGTATAAATCCAGGTTATAAATTTTTATAATCAATAGTAAATAGTTCCAGGAGCCCGTAAAAGCAAGGGCAGGAATGCAAAGACCTACCAGCTGCAGCTTCAGAGAGGTGAAATCTATTCCTCGGCCGACGACTTGGAACTGGTGGATTTGGAGACCTGGATGACTTCCACCGAAGTGAAGGCTTTGCCTGCCGCAACTCGGTGCCTGGTGCGCAGTTTGTTGAGGGCCGACTCAGCCATTCCAGCTCTCTCCTCGGCATCGTCCAGTTCGTGCACGGTTTTCCGGTACCTTGCCATGCTCTGGTTAGCCTGTTCCTCCTGCAGGGAATTAACCAAAGAAGAGTTTGGAACACAACTTAAAAAGAACATGTTAGAAAATACTCAGTACCACATCCTCGGTTTCATTTATATACATTCTGGTTCCATGTGTATGTTTTCTATTTTGTTTAGGAGTTGTTGCTTTGTTGTTTTGTTCTAATTTAGGGAAATAACAATTTTTTCAGTAGACTTTAGACCACCATTGCTGAATGTTGGATGGATTCCAGTGTTAGAAGATCCAGGTTCAAAAAAACCCTTCTTTTAGACAAGGGGGCATATAGCAAAACGCCTTAGGCTTGCCCAAATATTCCTTAAGTATGGGGTGGCCAACTACCCATGGACCAATTTTTGACCTGCAACTCTTGACAGCGCTCCTAAATACCTCTATCTTCTTTGGAGTCTTTCCCAAAATGGCAACTGGAAGTGACATCGCTTCACTTGCTGTCACCAGTTTGAGAAAGACTGTTGAAAACAGAGGTATGGGTGTGCTGAGGTGTTTTTGCAATAGATGGGTTGGGGGCTTTGGGGGACCAGCAGTAGTGTTCACGGGCCACATTTTGCCCACTTCTGCCTTAGGTGATGTCTGTCTGGGAAAGGGAAGACTTAAAAGTACTTACCGCCTCCTCAATTTGTCTTTTGTATGTCTTCAGCTTGTTCTGAAGCTTCTCCACCAGCTCCTGCATGCGCTGGTTGGTCTTATGATCCTCCTCCGTTTGGAAGACCAGCTCCTTCAGGCGCCGTTCGTTCTTGTGCAGGATTTTCACTGTCTCCACATGGCGCTTCTGCTCCGAGTCCAGCTCTGTCTCCAGCTCTTTAATCTGTGGGAGAAGAAATAGGAGCTAGGTGATAGATGCTAAGGCCCAAGGTGGGCAAGGTGTTTTTCTTATCTGCCCATAACCACACTAGGAGAAAGTGACTGATCCCTCTGCTGGGTAGACAGTCATCCAGTAATGTTCTCTTACTTTGGTCTCCAGCTTCATGATAGTGCGTTTCCCTCCTTTAAGAGCCAGTTGCTCCGCTTCTTCAATCTTGACCTGCAGGTCTTTGATGGTGACCTCCTGGTTCTTCTTGATCTTTTCCAGGTGCATGGAGTGATCCTGCTCTTGGCGCAGCTCCTCTGCCATGCGGGTTGCCTAAGATGGAGTTTAAGAAACAGAAGAACA
>NW_024821282.1:0-1821 GCF_019175285.1 Sceloporus undulatus | reverse complement strand
ACTCTTTGTTTAATTATCTGCTCCAGAATCTTTCCTGGTATTGATGTAAATTGTGCGTAAACAGCGCTGATGAAAGCGTTTAAGGAGTCGTAGGTGCTGGTGATAGGTGACCCATGTTTCAGACCCATAGAGGAGACTAGACAGTACAATGGCTCTATACACACTGATTTTTGTGCTTCCCCTCAAGTGTTTGTTACTCCAGACTCTTTTGTGAAGCCTTCCGAATGCACTATATGTCTTTGCTAATCTGTGATCGATCTCTTTATCTATCTTGGCATCTGAGGAGATGATGCTTCCCAGGTAGGTGAACTGCTGGATGGACTTAAGCACAGATGTTCCTACAGTGATGTGGGGATGGTAGTGTTCTTCCTGTGGTGCCGGCTAGTAGAGGACTTCCGTTTTCTTCAGACTGACTTCCAGTCCAAAGAGCTCTGCAGCAGTAGCAAAGCAAGATGTGAGGCGCTGCAGAGCTGCTTCCATATGGGCAATGAGGGCAGCATTGTCAGCAAAAAGCAGCTCATGGACTAGTTTAGAGTCTTAGTGCGGGCCCTCAGGCGGCTTAAGTTAAACAGGCTACCATCAGTATGGTAGCGTATATAAATGCCATCTTCTTCTTTGAGATCTGCCATAGCCCTTTGGAGCATCATGCTGAAGAAGATTGTAAATAGAGGTGGAGCGAGAACACAACTTGTTTCACACCATTAGTTATTAGAAAGGGCTCCGAGAGAGCATTGCCATATCTGATTTGACCTTGCTGGCCTTCATGTAGCAGGATGATCATTTTGAGGAATTTGGGGGGGGGGGCATCCTAGTCGTTCCAGGATCTGCCACAGACCTTTTCTACTCACAATGTCGAAGGCTTTGGTGAGGTCGACAAATGTTACACAGATTAAATGTACATAAGAGAGAAATACCTCTATAGTGTAAACTCTTTAACAAGGAAACAAAACAGAAGCTAAAAGAGTGAAGATGTAAAAACAATTTATGTCAAATAGAGGTGCAAGCACGATGTTCAAGGAGGGGGGAATAATTCATCTTCATATTGGTTTGGGTCTTCATTTGATTTTTTTTTTCTTACCCCAAGCAATACATTTCAAAGTTTTCGAGGAGGTAGCTGTGTTAGGTGCGTTACAGACATCCCGTTTGGGGCAGCTTGTATCCGGCCCTTTCCCCAATGGATCGGGGCCTCAGCTGCCACAGCGGCAGCCTCTGAGGCCCCGATCCGCTGCTTTCCAGGCCGCAGGAAAGCGACAAAAGGCCGCTTCCCCACAGCCTGGAAAGGGATGTCCTTGGGGCTTCATACCCCAAGGACACTCGACTGCGGCGGGGACGCGGAGAAAGGGGCCAATCGGCCCCTTTCTCATTTGCATTGCTGGCGCAGCTGTGTAGAGGCTGCGCCAGTGTTGCAAATTGTGGAAGGAGCTCCGAAATGGAGCTCCTTCTGGGGATGCCGAAAGAGCACCCCAGGCGTCCTTGCACAGTTCAAGGACGTCACTTCCATGCCACCCCATTTGGAGGCGGCACGGTGGTGACGTCATCATGGCGGCGCCCGTGTGCATAGGGTGCCACCATTTTGTATGGACTCAGTCCGTACTAGGGTTAGGGGCATCAGGAAGTGACGCTCCTTTCGAACCCTAATATGCCCCTTCCTAACCCTAACACGCACTATAGGCGCATCTGTAACACGCCTTAGTCTTTTGCAGCAAAAATAACAATATCTACCCTTAAACATTAACAAGTGTTATTTGGCACCAGCTTTTGTGAACTGCAAACCACTTCATCAGATGCATGGAGTGTTGATTGTACACCCACCCCAAAGGG
>NW_024821281.1:0-1821 GCF_019175285.1 Sceloporus undulatus | reverse complement strand
CTGGCTCCCAGAGGCATGATCCTCTTCCTTTTCTCCCTCCGCTCTCCAACCTTCCCTCTTGCTCATCTGCACTGCTTCAGCTTTTCACCTTCAGCATCTCTTCCCTGACTTTCTATTTATTACATTCCTTCCATCTCTCTATCACAGACAGAAACACAACCACAGAGAGTTTGTGACGCATAAAAAGGACACTTTGAGGCCCATTTGTTGAGAAAGGCAAGATAATCAATATACAAATAACACATTAGGAAAGGCAGAGCAAGGAGGCTGGGACCTGAACTCCCATTTTGGTGAGGGTCAAGTGCCAGAGAGCAGCCTTTAAACAGCCTAAAGACATCTCTAAGACAGGGATGGACTACTGTCGGGGATGCTTTGATTTAGATTTCCTGCATGGCAGGGGGTTGAACTGGATGGCCCTTGTGTGTTTCTTCCAGCTCCAACATTATATGATTTCCAGCTCTATGATTCTGTAATTTTAAAGTGGAATCATAGTGCCTTGATAATGTAGTCTGAAAGGGCCCTCAGTCTTCATAGGAAGGGCAATGAATTCAGCTTCCTTACCCACAGAGGCCACATTCTTGTAATTCTCCATCATCACACAATTGTACATAAGTCTCTGCTTCTTTGTCAACAGTTTCCATTCATCCTCAGTGAAATATACTGCCACATCCGCAAAGGTCACCTGCAAAAGAAAATAGCCCTCATTCAGAGAATGACAAAAAAAAAAAGGGGGGGGGGGACATGATGCAACCCAAAAATTATTTGATCACCTAAGCATTTAGTCCAGAAAATAAACTTTAAATGCTGTCAGCAAGAAAAAAGCTACTGCCTTTGAAATCCAGTTTGTCTCAAATTCTTTCAATATAATATACAATATATTAATCAATATAATTTAAGCCATGGCTGGGATATTGATGATGGATTAGGATACTGACTGTCCCAACACATACAGTACATTTAGCCACCAAAGATTATAGTGGATTTAGCCATTTGTTGCCAAATTTCAGAGGCAAATGTCATTTTTAAAAAGCAGTTCTGGGGAGCACTGTGGGTTTGAGGGCCATGGGGCCAACCCCACTTTATATCCAGAGACATTCTCCGATATCGCTCAACATTTCACAGCTGGGAAAAATAAGACACATGTGGACAAGCAATGTTAGAAAGTGGTGAAGATGGTCAAACTTGTTTATGAGGAAAATCCCACAAGCAGGAAAGGGCACAGCAGTTTGCTTTTGCCCCAGACTCCTTGCAAAAGAAAGTCCCTGCCCCTTTCTTTCTTCTCCTGTTCCCACTTTTGAGTGGATGGGGTGCAAACTCCTTTGCACTCTTTATGCAGAAATTGAAGTGACTGAAGAAGGGGGAAAGTAGGAGGAGGAGAGAGAAACCAGAACATTTGAAAACCCTCCAAAAAGTGGGGTGACAGAGGATTAACCAGGACTGTCTCTGCCAAACTCCAACAGTATTTTATTTCCTTCCTTTCATAAATTGGCCCAGCAGTGATCCAGATGAAGCTGATAGGATAGTGACTCACCAAAGAGCTGTTGTGCCTCCGTAGCCTATTTCTATGGGAGCCCAACTCCCTCGGCTTGGCCTCTGTGTCAGCCATCAGGTGGGCAGGGGTCCTGGTGGTCCTGCACTTGGTCACTTCCAGCAAGAGAGGCCCAAAGCTGTGTACAAGGAGGCCGAGATGGAGTTCCTGAGAAAAGGGACCAGGGTTAGAATTAACTTGGCAAGAAACCCTGCAGCACTCAAAGACACAGAGAACAGCATCCTGCTGGTGACATACGCAGGTGACATATGCCTCCTTTGGGGCGATGCAGA
>NW_024821280.1:0-1821 GCF_019175285.1 Sceloporus undulatus | reverse complement strand
CAGCTCGCGTAGAGATTACGTTACACACATGCCATGTCCAAACAGTGTAGCACATGTGTGGTGCAGAAATGGCGCCTTAGCGGTGTCGCAGCAAGGAGCTCCATTTTGGATCTCTTTTTTATTGCGGATCATTGTCAGGACCATGCAGTTGCCATGGCTATGATCCGGAGAGGAAAGGGACGGCCTCTGGCCGTCCCTTTCTTCTCATCTGTGGTAGGCCATACTTTTTAAAAAAGCACACAAATATGTTTTAGTCAATGGAAAAATACAGACAAAAACAAATAGAAAAAAGTGTACAAAAATTTGCACAATTTGAAAATAAAGCACATAAATTTTCATGTACAAAAGAACCGAAGGTTTTGCAATCTTATTGAGAACTAGGATGGAACAACAATGGTGTGGGATGTGAGAACTGTGTAACTCTACAGATTTTGTTGAACTGCTTCTTCCAGTAGTTCTCACCACTGCCTGTACTGAGTAATGGCTCGTTGTTGTTATTGTTGTTGTTGTTATAATATTTATTTGTATCCCTCTCTTTCCCCAGAACTGGGACAGAGTGTCCACAGTAGATGCAGCCCCACTATAATAGTTGCAGTCCAACCCCATACAGCAGACTAGATAGTTCTCACCTCTCTGCAGAGGGATGCATATTTTAAACCTTGGTTTAAACCAAATGACTTTTTAAAAAATATCATGTTTTTTTTTTAAAATGATTGATTTTGTGTGTATATATAAATAAATAAAGTCTGGCTATTAGTTTTTAAAGTCTGGCTTTTGTGAGTTGGGTCCAAGTTGGGAGAAAGGTAGCACAAAAATAAAATAAATGAATAAATAATAAACTAAAAATATTATTGTACTGAAACAACAACTGTTTGAATGTACACATTTTAACTTTAACGGTTTATTGGCTATTGCTCATTGTTAGACTAGCATCCAGTGTCAGTTGCTTCTTTTTAATCATTTGATTTTAGAGTGCAAAAAATCCCATTGATAAACCAATTTTTCAGTTAACCCAAGTTCAACCCATACAACTTGCTGTTAAAGAGAAGAAGAAAAAACTGGTTTAAAAAACAACGGATTAAATGTTTTTTTTAAAAACCTTTTTTCCAGCCCAGCCCCTATGTTAGCTGATTAACAAAGAAATATTTCCACATCCCTAGATCTTATTATATTTCTATAATATGACACTGTGTCTGAAAATTGTATCCCAAATTCTGAAGGCTCAGTTAGCTCTACTCATATGCAGCTGTTGAAATAGTTTGAGAACTCATGGGTGTTTAGCTCTGCAAGTTTAACATCTGGATTAATAGCATCACCTGATTCACAGCAACAAATTGTTAACTGAAAAGAAGAATTTTGATGCAAAAATGTTTAATTTTAAGAAGAATCATTTCTCAGTACAGAAAAATTAAATTAGAATTACTGTTAGAGTAATACATAAGTATGTAAATGATGCCACTCATTTAGCCGCATATCGAGACTAAAACATTCCAACTACAATTTTCTCTCCCTGTAGTTTTGTGGAGTGATCTGAAGCCTTCCAACAGACATTGTTTGCGATACTACATGAATCAATTTGAATCAGGCCCAAAGCAGGTTGGATTAACACAATTTGAATTAAAAATGGATCGATCCTGTTCAAGATTAATCAAGCCTATTCAGGCTTATTGGTGTGGAAGGGGGCAGTAAGACAGATAATTTAACTCTAACTACCCCATAAAAGGAAAACATTATGATGGGATTGTGGTGGGCAAGAAGGAGAGCTTGGTTTTGCTCCTTTGTGGATTTGACTTCCAATCATAGGAAGTATCCCAATAATTG
>NW_024821279.1:0-1821 GCF_019175285.1 Sceloporus undulatus | reverse complement strand
AACACAAAATACAATAAACAATATACAATATATAGTTAAAACCTCTAAAACATTACACATCAAAACCACTAAAACAAGACCAGGCCAGCTAAAATACTGTACTTGAAGATATTGCACATTATAGGGGAAGGATCGCATTAACAAGGGACGTCGGGGAAGGCATGGTGAAATAAAAAGGTCTTCGATCTCTTTTTAAAGAGATCTAGGGAGGTGGCAGTGCGGAGTTCCTTGGGAAAGGTGTTCCAGATCCCAGGTGCCGAGATAGAAAAAGCTCTCTGTGAGGCAGACACATATTTAGACGAAGGGATCCTCAGCAAATTCTTCCCAGATGACCAGAGTGTGCGGGGTGGACTATATGGGGAGAGGCAGTCCTCCAAGTACCCTGGGCCCAAGCCATTTAGGGCTTTATAGATGCACCCTTGGTCTCCTAATCCAACGTTCCAACCATTACACTTTTTCTAGAAATGGCAAGAGACATAGGTGCATACTGTGATGTTGTGTGAAGGGCAAAAATGGCCTCTGGACTTTCAGATGTTGCCTGCCTCTGTTCTATGACTTTTGAGGAGAACTCCATCAGTGACAAATAGTTTCACTTGGCACGTAGTATAATATGGAGCTGGAACAAGATTACCAGTCCACGCTACAGTTAAACCTTAGATTAAATGGCTAAAGACTCTGTGGTTTACCAATAAATCATACTGATGATGGTAGTGATAACTTTGATTACTGGCTGCATCAGATGCGCCTTCTGCAAATTCCTGCCACATTTTTTGTCAGATACAGGAACGTTTTGTATTAGGTTTACCTTGATAATATCGTATTCTTCTTCATCATTTTCTCTAACAGTTCAATCAAGTGGCCTGGATAATGCATCTTCTACTGGCTGGCCTTTTCCTGGCTTATATTCAATTGCATTTAGGTAATGCAGCAAAAGCAGGGGAGGGAGCATTAAATGCCCAACAAACAGTTCATTGATGGAAATAGGAATTTGCTCACAACACCCCCATCTTTATCCCAGTGATTTGTGTCCAGTCTCCTCTATTACCACTTCCTGAAGGCTAGAATCTTATTTACTCGCTTGCTTGCTTGCTTTATGTAAGCCCTCTTAATTTTTGTCCTATACAGCTGTGACCAGGCTGGTCAGGGATGATGGGACGTGTAGTCCAACACATCCAGAGGGCATCTTGTTCAGTAAAGTGGCTTCATGCCACATTCTGGGGCAGGAGAAATTGTTTCTGTACATGGCCACATTTACTTGGGAAAATATTTGGGGGGTTGTTTTTGTTGTGTGCCTACAAGTCATTTTCGACATATGGCAACCCTAGGGCAAGCCTACTTTGATTTTTTCTTGGCAAGATTTGTTCAGAAGGGTTTTGCCTTTGCTTTCCTCTGAGACCATGGACCTTACCACACAGGGCACAGAAGTAGGGTCAGTTCGCATTGGTCGATGCGTATTCGCATCATATCGCATTGTTCATTCACAACCGCGCTCTCTGAATACGCTTTTCCGATTCGTATTTGCGTCATATCACATTGTTGTTCCACACCTGGGTGGCCTTACGAATTGAGGTTTTGCGAATTGGCCAATGCATATTCAGGCAAAGCGAGGCAAGTGCAGATTGGATAACCACACCAGCCCAATACAATGTGTATTGGCTGATGCACATAGGCAGCCTTGCGCATGCTCTGTGGGGCTCTGAACGGGGCGCAACATTTTTAACTTCCAGGGTGAAGAATGAGGTCACTGTTTAGTGCGTAATATCGCGAGATTTGCTGCCTTTAGCCACTTACGAAATGGGTATGCACCATCTGTATATGTGT
>NW_024821278.1:0-1821 GCF_019175285.1 Sceloporus undulatus | reverse complement strand
GAGTCCTAGAATAGATCAAGCCTGAACTCTGTCTTGATGCCAAGATAATGAAACAGGTTGTCATACTTTAGCCATATCATGAGAATGCATACCTCATTGAAAAAGGCAATAATGCTAGGAAAGGTAAAAGATAGTAGCAAGAGAGAGAGAGATGGTTAGACTCAATCAGGGAAGTCATGGAGGATAGGTCACCATGAATTGGAGGCAGTTAACAACAAATATTCATTGACGTGATACAGAAATTGTAATATGTTTCAGGTTCATTATATATTTATTTTCAGGATTTTCACTATTATGGAATACCTAGGCCTCATTCTCACTAACTTTTAAGCTGGATGGCAATTCGATTTGAACTGGTTCAAACGACCCTGGTAACCACTTAAATTGATTAGCTGAAGTGATTTGGTGAGGGGGGCCATGCACCAGACCCATTTAACCTGCATCTTTTCGATGCTGATTTTTTTCTGTGTCTTTTCCACCAAATCGATTTAATGCAAGTGTGAACCACAAGTGGATCAGAATTGATTCAAATTTGCCCCTTGGCAGGCTGGAGCTGAATTATTTTGAATTGATTCATACTTGAATGCGAACCACAAGTGGGCTTTTTTGAAGCCAGAAAATTACAGAAAATGCGATCGGGGCAAGTATAATGTAAACCATGTTGAATCGATCCATCAATTTGGCTTGCATACCAATTTATCTGTAACTGGAAATGAGGCCCTAAATTCACAATAGTAGGAAGACTTAAGCTGTGACAATGGGATCCTGCAAATTAAGGAGGTGTTAGATATTGAAACCAGCAGGTGGCAGTAAAACCTTTTCCCTCATATGTAAGAAGTTCTGTATTCTCAGTGTACTATTTGATTCAGAAAATGGGGGGAATAGCTGATGCGCTAATTTGTAGGGGAACAGTTCTGTTATCTGAGAGTATAACAGTTTGTTCAAAATGTCCATATGGACCATCAAAAGCTATTTAATGCTTATTCTGTAGATAAATGCTGCTACCTCATTTTGGTATGTGAACTCTAATGCAAGAGCAGTTTGTTTTCTTCTTGTCTGCATTCTTTTAAGCTGAAAACTCTGCATACTTAGGAACAGTAGCTGGTCCCTTAAAATCTACCTCTTCATCTGCATCTTTCTGCTTATTCTCAGAGACCAATCTGGCAATGGTAGCACAACCGAATTAAACATTTCTGCTTATTGAGTTGTAGCCAGATGTTTTGACTACAGCTCTCAGCAGCCTCAGCCAGCATGACCAATAATTATGGGACTTGTATCCAGAAACATCTGGTGAGCCAGAGTTTTGCAATCTGATTTAGGATATGGTTCAGAAACCATAATGCCTATTACTTTACCACTCTTTATTTCCTAATACCAAAGCTGATACAGAAGTTTGCCACTTGAGGAAAATATATTTCATCAGTGTTGTGTCTCTTAGATTGTAACTCTTTAGACAGGAATGTGGTGGTGTTGTTGAAGAAAATTTGAAAGAGAAAATGTTTTTATTGTATAAAATTTGAATCTTATCTAAGAAAAGTGGGGTGGGACCTATGGAGCTATAGAGAAGATAAAAATGATTATGTAATTAGAAACCAAATGTAAATAACACACAAGGGGGAAAACCTCTTTTATTTGGAAATAGCCAAATATTTTATTACCACAGGAGACAGTATGGGTCTCTTACATAATAGCTGAAATAAGTTAGAGCCAGCATTTGTACTTGTCATGCTATCTTCTTGAGCAAGAGTACAGCATGTAAGAAAAAGGGATAAAAAATAAACACCCTGAATTTATTCCTTGTGACAGGGATTTTTTAAAATC
>NW_024821277.1:0-1821 GCF_019175285.1 Sceloporus undulatus | reverse complement strand
CCAAGTACCCTGGACCCAAGCCATTTAGGGCTTTATAGGTCAACACCTATAAAGAAGAAAGCTTATTTATACCAAAATCACAATGTATATTTCAAACCAGTTCTGTACTGTGTAGCTCACTCAAACTCTCCTTCACACACATACAACTATGGGTAAGTTCACTGTAAGGTGAGAGCCATTCCTGGGAGTAGCCTAGACATCACCAACAATCCAAGCATTCTTTGTTTGTCCTATCAAAGTAATCTTTGCAGGCCACCAACTTAAGAACAGTCATCACCACACAAAAGAGAGAACAATTCTGATTCACAGACAACTGGACAACTAGTGAGATCAACAAACAAAAGTAAACTGTAGCATAAAAAACACTGTTGCTGAGCAAAGACACCAAGCCCTTTTTCAAAGAAGTACAGAATCCTGTTGTTTCTGCAAAAGTAACATCTGGCAAGACATTCTGCAATAGTGAGGATATGAAAACACAGGTATATTCTAAGACCTAGCAACTGCTACCACTTGGATGCATTCTTTCCCTGATCTATCTGTCTATAGCATTAGCCTCTCCTGAATCTGAAAGGTATAAATGTACAGTTGGAAACTACAGCATGTGCAAAGCATGTTTTCTCCTTCCCTTGATCTTATTCATAAAATTAGTGTACCTAAAACATGTAGGGAAGCATAAAGTGGCCTGAATTTATTCTTACCTCAACTGGAGTAGACCTACTGAGTCAACTGAATAGCAACAGCAACAGCAAGTACATTTCTATACCGCTGATCAGTAAACTAGCACTCCCTAAGTGGTTGACAATGTGTAAGTCAATTCCCCTCAACAAGCTGGGTACACTTGATATACTAAAGTAATATTTATTCAATGGGTCTTCTCTAAAGGTAAAGATAAAGGTAAAGGTAGGCCCTTGACATGAATGTCTAGTCATAACAAACTCTAGGGGGCAATGCTCATCTCCATTACTAAGCTGAAGAGCCAGCGTTGTCCGAGGACTACTCCAGTGGTCATGTGGCCTTCCCACTGAAGTGGCACCTATTTATCTACTTGCATTTGCATGCTTTCGAACTGCTAGGTTGGCAGAGGCTGGGACCCATGATAGGAGCTCATCCCATCATACAGCACTTGGGCCTCAAATTGCCAACCTTCTGATATTCTGATCGTCAAGATTGGCATCTTAACAACTATGCCACCACCTCCCATTCTTCTCTAGTTGATATTAAATAGGAATTAAATTATCCTGAAAGATTTTTAGGTAACTTTTAAAAAATAATTTAGGAAATAGTAACACATAATATACTCATTTGCTGTGTCAAGGTGGGCATGCTTATGTTATGAATGGTAAGAAGCAAATCACTCATACAACCATAACAACACTTACACATAAATCCAACTTTTATTCCCAGTTAGAACAGATACACTAACTGAGAATTTGGGAAAGCAACCATTATGCAAGTTCAAGTGATTAAATACATTTACCCTAAGTGGACATGGTTTATTAAAATAATTTTATATTCTGTTTATTTATAGTACAGTGGGTCCTTGTTATACACAGGGGATCTGTTCCGGACCCCCCGCGTATACCGAAATCCGCGTATGCTCAAGTCCCATTTGTCCCAATGGCGGCGCGCGTGCACGCACGCCACCATTGGGACAAAAGTTCCTTCTCCCTCCCCTCCCTCCTCCCTTCCCTCCCTGCCTCCCTCCCTTCCCTTCCCCTTACTAACCTTTACACTCTCGTCGCAGCAGTTTGGCCTCCGCTGCTGCCGCTGCGAGAAAGGGTGCGATGGTGATGCTGGAGGCCTCTTGGCCCCCAACAGCAC
>NW_024821276.1:1097-1821 GCF_019175285.1 Sceloporus undulatus | reverse complement strand
TCTGGGGATTCCTTGGGGCCCAGGTACTTGGGGGGTTATTTTGAGAAGAGGAAAGGGGGGACCCTTGGAGAGAGGCGTGGCCATGGAGGGGAGGGGGATTCAAAGGTAGAAAGGACTTTGAGGAGCCCCCTCCCTCCTGGAAAGTGGGGCAGAGGAGAGACCCTTCCTTCTGATGACTCATTTAGGGAAGAGTTTGTGCCAAATACAAAGCATCACACAGGATAGGGTTCAATAGCATTGGAAACAACATTTTTTGGGGCAGGGAGAGACGTTTTCTCTGGGGTCCTGGGGGAAGGGAGCTCTGTCTGGGTGGGGGAAAGAGCCAAAATCTAGGTCAAATCCAAGAAGAGGGAGATGGAGGAACCCCAAAGCCCCATCAGGGGAGACTGACACTTCCCTGGCAACCTGGGAACTAGGCTTAAAGGCCCACAGGATCCAAATTAGGCATCCCCCACACATACATACCTTTTCCTTCACAACAACCCTGCGGAGGAGGACCAACAGAGAGACCCTCAGCCCCAAAAAGAACACCCTCCTCCCGGTTTTGGGAGAATGCTGAATAGGCCTTGGACCCCCTTGAAAGGATGTAGGTAAAAGGAAGGGTAAAAGGTAGAAGGAAGGAATAAAGGAGTGAAAGTGCCAAGGGAAGAGAAGCATAAAGGGACGACTTAAGGGGGGGATCTGGAACCTGATCCAGGCACCTGCCCCCCAGAACCCATCATTA
>NW_024821276.1:0-997 GCF_019175285.1 Sceloporus undulatus | reverse complement strand
TTTCCATCTTGCTTAAAAGAAGCGGTGATACAGCCGCTTATGAAAAAGCCCTCCCTAGATCTCTTGGACAGGAACAATTACAGACTGGTCCCCCATCTTCCATTTCTAAGCAAGGTGATTGAGAGGGCAGTTGCTCTCCAAGTCCAAGTGGTTTTGGATGAAACAGATTATCTAGACCCTTTTCAAATTGGCTTCAGGACGGGATACAGAGTCAAGATTGGTATGGTCTCCTTAGACGATCTACGCTTGAGCATCGACAGGGGAAGTATGACCCTGTCGGTGCTTTTGGACCTCAGTGGCTTTCAATACCGTCAACCATGGTATCCTTCTGGAAAGCCTGAGGGAATTGGGGATCGGGGGCACTGCGTTGCGGTGGTTTTGGTCCTATCTCACTCAATCCTTTTATATGTGTTTTGGCTCAGTTGATGCTTGGGAAAATCAGTAAAGAAGGAGAAATAAGGTTCCTTAACTGGTCCCAGTGTAGGTTAAGGGAAATCCTTTTATAATTCACTGGATGATGGCAGCGTGATTTTAGGAATTTAAGGGTCTGCTGAGCTAAGATCCTTAATGTCTAAATGTCTAATTAACAATTTGTAATCCACTCTGATAGCTTTTTGGCAAAAGAGAAAGGGGTATTAAAATATTATTGTTGTTGTTGTTGTTGTTACAGTTTGGCTGCTTGGACCACCGGAGATCATCACATTGAGTCAGTTGGAAAAGCCCATCTCACTCCAGAAAATAAAGGTACACTCGTCCCCCGGGTTACGAAATTAATTCGTTCCGGCGCCATTTTCGTAACCCGGAAGTCTTTCGCAAGCCGAATTACCATAGGCGCTAATGGGGAAAAGCCGCGATTTCGTGCAAAATGGCGCCGAAAAGCACCAAAACTTTTTTCGCAAGCCGGAAAAACCTTCGTAACCCGGAATTATTTTTTATTTTTTATTTTTTTCGTAACCCGGAAATTTCGTAACGCGGCGCATTCGTATCCCGGGGTAAG
>NW_024821275.1:0-1821 GCF_019175285.1 Sceloporus undulatus | reverse complement strand
CCCACCTCCTGCAGACAAAGAGAAAATCCAGGCCCTCCCAACTATTCCTATAACAGAGGAACACGTAGGTGAGTCCTTTGCTCTCATTTTCTTCTTCAGTACATCATTCAGTGTTTTTTGCCCTCCTCAATGCTGCTGTAATTTTAAACATATTCTCTGTCTCTTACCTTGTGAGGGTGTGTTGTGTGGGTGTATTTTTAGCCTGTATTTTTTTAAGTGTGTGTGTGTGAAAATGCATTTCCACCACGTATGGAGGTCCCCAGGGCTGGTTTTGTGTTTTGGGGTTATTGTTTTTTGCCAACTTTGCCCCCAAATGCCCTCTTTGACAGGTGTGAGGTGCAATTCCACCAAAATGGGATGGGGAGGCCTTCTTGGACCTAAAATGGTGACAATGCCCCTCATGTCCCCTAGAAGGCATTTGGGGGCCAAAAATGTGGGGGAAGTTCCCTGAGAGGGTGCAGTGGGGGATTACAGCCCTTCAAGTTCTCCAAGGGGCTAATATGGTCCTTTCCTTTCCCACAGTGGTCCACTGCTGGTAACCAATGAATGTTTGAAATAATGGGGAGATCATAGGATCAGGGAGTCAGAAGGGATATCCAAAGGTCCTCTAGTTTGTCCATCACTCTTTCAGTGCAGGACACTTGCTATATTGAACAGTATGCAGAATGATCTTGTAGCACCTTTGAGACGAACTGAAAGAAAGAAGTTGGCAGCATGAACTTTCATAGACATGAGCCTACTTAGATGCATGGGATGGGGAAGTAGTAGACCAAATCCATAAATGCTTATGCTACAATGTCTTTCTGTCAGTTCATCTCAAAGGTGCTGCAAGATCCCTTTCCATACTGAATTTCCAGACTAACACGGATATGTCTTTGAATTCTATATTGAATGGGTGTGCTTTGAAGAAGCTGGGATGTTTGTCAGTTTTTCTACTTGGCTGTGTTACTTTCAGAAGGTTCAACATAAGACAGCCATAGAAAAAATTGGGAGGCTGTGAGCTCTCCCTAGAAGCCAAGATGACCAAACTGAGACTGTCGTACTTCACCCACATCGTGAGAAGGCAGGACTCATCAGTAGAAAGATGATGATACTTGGAAAGGTAGGGAAGGCAGTAGGAAGTGAGGAAGACCATACACCAGATGGATAGCAAGGAGGCCACGGCACTGAGTCTGCCAGACCTGAACAGAGCTTTTTAGGATAGGGAATCCTTGGGGGCATCCCATTCATAGGATTGCCATGAATCAGAACTGACTTCAGAGTAGTTACCAACAACAACAAAACTCCCCCGCTAACAAATCCCTGCATGGGTTTTGCTGACATCTCCTCATTTTGTGAACTGTTAATAGTGATGGGGCAACATATACCTTTAATAAATCAACTGTGTATTGAGGTAGTATGGTTATAAATCAAGACTCAGAACCCCTTTTCTCCTTGAAGGGGGCACAGTACATTTAAGTGAAGTTCTTACAAACTGCGTTCCAGTTCAAAAACAGTTGGTGTCATAAATATCAGGAGATTTCAGCTTTGCAGTCCTTGCTGCCAGAATAAGATACATTCCAACCTTTTAGAGTGGAGAAGAAAAACGTTGTACAAAAGCTGGAAACCCTCAAAAGCAAAATGATGGTGACCTGTCCAAAGGGTTGTGGCCACTGTGGGACCTTCAGAAAGACTGGATGTGCGCTCACACACACACAGCCCTGTGGTTCCCTACCTGTTCTTTGGAGGATTACAAATGTTTGGGGGGAAATTCCACCAGCAGGTTATTAAGCAGCATACCCTTTTTCTCTGGTCTTTCCCAAACTCCCTCAAAAGGTTATA